>NW_022436954.1:26516601-26581379 GCF_009761245.1 Sapajus apella
GAATGAATTCTTATCCTGCACATATCCCAGATATGTGCATGTGGTTTTGCTTTGAAGAGCAGGGCAGCATTATAACGTACCCCACAAAGCGGGCTTGCGATGCTTTGTGTGTGACCAAAACCGATTTAGATGGCACCTCTGCCTTCTCCTCTAGTTTGTGGTAGACCAAAATGCTCAGAGTTGGATTTTTCAATAAACCACTCATCCTGCAGTTACCTGCAGAGAAAAAAGTCAGGTCACAGGCTTCGGAAATGTTCCCACTGCATCTGTGCTTCCATCATTAAGGTGGATCCAAGACTGGGAGATGATGGGGAAGCAGTGGTGTTCTGCATGCCCAGACCATCTGCTGCAAGGCTACAGATGCTTGAAAGAGGTTTTTGTTTGACAGCTCACTTTTCAAGTGCAAGTGCTGTCACAGGCCAATTGTTTCTACCAGCGCATTCTAGAAATTCCACTTTTATTTCTATCAAAGTCACATGTGCATACAACTTATCAAACAGTTGTAAGAGGCTTGATAAAAGCGATCGCATTCTTTGACCCTCATCTTCCAGAAGCAGTCATTTTCTGCTATTTTGGTTAGGTCTTTTGATAGCTTCCCGTCGTACCTCTAAATAACATGCTTATAGTGCTACTTTGTGATTCTCTAGTTTTAGGAATTATATCTATTGTCTTCCCACTCTGAAAGGTGAGGATTTAGCTCTAGTTTATTACCATCGTTGCCACTGCTACTCACATGCCCATTTTCAAGCCCCTTAATTAGACAGTAATTATAGATAATCAGTGTTTTTGTTATCTTGATCAAGAAAATGCTACAGATGAACAACACAGGTATACTGATTTAAACTTTTGTTTTCCCAGAAGAAAGCCTTCCCCCTCACCATTTGTGTAGCATTTCATGTATTTCTCAATAATGCAAACACAAAGTCTTTCCCAGATTCATAAACCTCTTCTCAACACATTCAAATACATTAAGTATTCCACATCAACTTCTTCTTCTTCCTTCTTCTTCTCCTTCTTCTGTGTGTGTGTGTGTGTGTGTGTGTGTGTGTGCGCGCATTTGTGTGTGCATGCAGGGACAGGGTCTTGCTCTGTCACTCAGGTCACTCAGGCTGGAGTGCAATGGTGTGACCATAGCTCACCACAGCCTCAAATTCCTGGGCTCAAGCAACAGTAGCTGAGATTATAGGTATGTACCACCATGCCCAGCTATAATAATTTTTAATTTTTCTGTAGATATGGGGGTCTCACTATGTTGTTCAGGCTGGCCTTGAATTCCTGGTCTCCAGTGATCCTCTTTCCTTTCAGCCTCCCAAAGTGTTGGGACTACAGGCATGAGTGAGCCACCATGCTTGGCCTATCAATTTCTTCCTAAAGAAATCTCTTCCTACACCTTCAGATCCACTCCAGTCTGGACCACGGGCTCTCAGGCCTGATACACAGCTGCCACCCTGTGATGGCCCTTTGGTGTCATTCCAGAGGCTCATTTCACTCTCTAAGGTTGGATTCCCAATTTCTCATATGCTGTGTCTTTCTTTTTCTTGATTTACTCCCTTGGTTTTGGTAGACCGTATTTATTAGTAGCTTTCAAAAGAGTTATATGAGTGTAACTTTTTAATCATTTCTGACAATGTCTTTATGGTACAGAATTTGAGTTGAAATGATTTGTCTCAGAATTATCTTCTCATGTCCAATGTTGTTAAGAAGACTGATGCCATTCTGATTCTTGAACCTTTGTATAAAACTCACTTTTATTTATTTTTGTCATGCCCTCTCTAGAAACTTGCAGGATTTTCTTTTTCCCCAATGTTCTAAAATTGAAGAATGATGTGTTTGGTGTGATTAACTGTCATTCACCAATCTGAGCATCAGGTGGGCTCTTTTCTGTCTGAAAACCACTGTTCTTTGGTTCAGGGAGCATTTTTTTCAATTTCTCATTTTTTTCTTTTCTCTCTAGAATTCCAGCTATTTGGATGTATATCTCCTAATCAGGTCTTCAGTTTTTCTTATTTTCTATTTGTGTTTTTCTACCTTCTGGGATACACCTTCGAATTTACATTCTTTTTCCATTATTATGTTTTTTTTAGAGGCAAGGTCTCACTCTCTGTTGCCCAGGCTGGAGTGCAGTGGTGCAATCCTTCAACTCCTGGGATCAAGCAATCCTCCCACCTCAGCCACCTGAGTAGCTAGGACTACAGGTGTGTGCCACCACACCCAACTAATATGCTTTTTTAATTGTTTGTGAAGATGGAGTCTCACAAGTCTTGATTTCCTGGACTTAAGCAATCCCAACTTTTCAGGTTAAATTTCTATGAGTCCTTTCCTGATAATTTAGTCCTTTAAAAGAGGGGAGGCATCTTATTTTTATTTCAAGGATTCCGTATCTTCAGTCATCTTTTAGGTTTTTCTGTTTTAAGTTTCCTTCTATTGACATAGCTTGTTTCCCACCAAGGTGCTTTTCTCCTCTTTTTCCTCCTTCTCCTCCCACCTCCTCCCCATAGTTGTGTGAGTGTTCTGTCTTTCATATTCAAGGTTTCTGTCAAGTGTCAAATGTCTGGTGATCCTTGTCTGACACTCATTTTTAAGTGTGGGGCACTCAAAAGCTCTTGGCTGTGGGCTTGTTGATTGTGGACTTCATGATTAGATGATTCAGTTGGACCATTTCATTGACATCCAATCTCTTAAACTGGTGAGTTTTCCCAAGAAGGCTTTTATAAACTCCTGCTTAGAAGGAACATGAGCCTTGCTGACTGTGTTCTGGGGCCTGACTTGAGGAAAAAGGATAGTAGTTTCAATATTCATTATGTTGACTTCTGCTAAATCCCTGTTTTCAGAAAGGGACAACCCCATCCTCGGCAGTGCTTGATGTCTGGTATTCCAGAAACCTGTTCTACCCTCACCAAAGAGTAAGCTCCAGTCTTCTGCCTGAGTGTGAGACGGGCAGTTGGCTGGCTATGTAGCATGGGGAAGGAATATGAAAGTGTGATAGCTTCCTAACGAAATTTCAATGAATCCTCCCATTTTTAGCTCCACCATCTCTTCTGTTTCCAGAGTTATCTCAAGTTGCTGATCCCTAGGCCTTCTGAAAGTAAATCTGGTTGCTTCTTGGTTCTCCTGAGTGCCAGCTTAGAATTCTATTTTCTGAGTTCACTAATCCAGTCATAGCTCATCCATTTATTCTCCAGCTTCCACATTTTTTTTTTTTTTGCTGTTTTTCCTCTCCTTTTCTTTGTCCCTATGGATTTATGCTTTAGAAAACCATTTTAGAGGTAGAAAACAGAGGTAAATGGCATATTCAAGTTACCATTTTAAACTACAAGTTTTTTCAATTCATTGATTTCAAAGAGAAAAAAAAACTATAAGTTTTGAAGGTAGGCAGTCATATCATTTACTCCCCTCAAGTATCGAAGGCACCTGGTCTTCCCAGGTAAGTGACACTAATGGAGTTCTGTGTGCTCTGCGCTGTAGTGACCAATCTCTTCTCAGTGCAGTGCACTTTTCAACGTAGAAAGAACACTGGGTCAATAGTAAGAAAATAGGGGTTAATTCTAGCTCTGATTCCTGCTCATTGTTATCCTTGGTCTCATTTGTAGTCCTAGGATAAAAACCACCAACTTATGTACTTTCAGGGTTCTTAGTAGGATCAAACAGGATAATGACTGTGAAAGCACTTCAAAAAGCATAAAATGCTACAGAAACACAAGGCTTTGCTATTACTTGAAAACCTCACTTTCATCTCTTGAAATTCAATCTAACATTATCTTGGCCTGACTTCAGGAGACAGAGGCTTGTCTTCAATAATCATCCTTGTGGCATTCAAAAGAAATGTCCTGTAGTCTCACAGACATATGACTTGGGATAGTGTTTCTCATCCTACCAACACTGTCCTTGTTGCTAAAACCCGCCGGTACCACAGCATCTAAAACAAACACACCCAGCATCCAAGATATTATTGCTGAAAAGGGATAAGTGAGATGAAACTCCTCTTGGAGAGTTCATTCTACGTGTGTCTGCTTCTCAGCTGGGCTGTATGTCCATCTTGACCAAAGTGGTTATAGAGAAAAGAGTGGTTAATATATCCAAACAGTGGATAAATTATAGCCCCCGAGAAAGAATGGGGTGGCAGTGCTACATGGAGTGGCATGAAAGATGTTTTACTATAGGATTCCATTCCTATAATGAAACAACACAAGCCTATATATATATATATATATTTCTTTATCTATACATCTATATATTTGTATTATGTAGGTACACAGATACATGACATACATACATAGAAAAGTCTGGCTGCATTTTCACCAAATCATGCTGGTCACTTCTGCGGAATTGAAAAAACTTTTGCTTTTTACATTATATAGTTCTAAGCGGTTTGATCTTTCTCATAACATGCATAGGTTATTTCTGATCATAAAAAAGGAAAGACTAAATGTAACTTAAAAGAATAAAAAAAAAACCCAGAATCTGAGAAGAGAAGTAAAGGTAATAAGAAGCCAATGAAAGATGGATATAGAAGAGGCTAAGAAAGGGGCCAGAACAGGCAGGAGGTGGGGGCAGGTCACACACCTCCGCGGGAGATGCGCAAGCAGGTGTATCTCCTCCCAGCTGGTAACCACAAATGGATTGATCCCCTGTGGGCCACGACAACCACCTGCACATTTATGCAAGCTCTGCCAACAACTTAAGGGGAGGAAGAACTCATTTTTAAAAAGCTGTGTAATTTCCATATAGCAAAATGCATACCTCGTGAGTGTACGAGCCAAGACTTCTGAAAAATGCATATGCCCATGTAACCCACAGGGGAGCTCATTTTAAACAAAGTCTTGCAGCTATATGCAAGTGCACAGATCTGTAGGAGATGAGCTCACTCAGCCATGATCAATCATAAGAATAGGTGGTGAGTATGAGATTGATACCTCATCCATCTCACTAATTCTGAATCAGGATCTACCTGGTAGTGCTATCTAGTCTTCTGCCTGCATTCCCTAGAGATCTCCTGATTCTGTGTACTCCTAATTTGGGTTTCTCCTAGCTCAGTAACTCACATGTCTCTTGGCAATGAACATGGTAACCCTAGACCACACAGGCAATCAGTCTGGCAAGAATGTACTGGCCTGTAAAGATTTTTGAACATGGACCAACTCTCTCAAATAAGCCAGCTACCACTGTCAATTTTCCCTTTCAAGTGGGAGCTGTTAGCCCCTGTGACTCACTGCAAGAGGACACTATTTTATAGGCATTACCAGTAACTGCATATACAGTAGTTTTTCTGGACTAGCATAATAATCATGGTATATCTCACATTTATTGAGTGTTTACTACATGTCAAGCATTACATTCTAAGTACTTTACATGCCTGATCTGTGCAACACCACCATGAGACAGGTACTACCATTATTTCCACTTCATAGTTGGGGAACTCAGGCACAGAGATGTGAGTAACTTGCTCGAGGTCATAGAATTAAAAAGTGATAGGGTGAGAAATGGGAACCCAGGCAGTTGGTGACTCCAGGGTTTGTTTTTATCTGCAAGGCTATACTATACTTTCTCTCAATCAGGGAAGAATGGGCAGACCAGGGTTTAAAGTGTTACCTCCTGTCTCCCTGGCTTGAGGCTTTTTTTGCCTCTGTGACCTCTGTCTAATATATAAAAATGTCAAATCCGTCTTTCTTCGATAAAGAGGTAAATATACAGTCATCTCTAGGTATTGCTAGGGTCACAAAGGGGTCTCTTAGCTCTGTCTAGACACAAAGCCAACAGAGCATAATGCATAACAGTGTTTTATAGCCAGAGGTTTTTATCTTGTTGTTTCTTCTCCGAGGAGTTGGCTGATAAATCAGGCTTCAACGGTACAGAAGAAAGTGTGTTTTCAAGGGTGACTTTCCAAAGCAGAGTGAAGGGCGAGCAATAATGTGGTAAAGAGAGGCATCCTTCAGAATCAGTGGCAATATCACCTCAAGAGGCCAATTAATCCATGTGAGGGAATAATGAACATGACAGTGAGGGAGCCCTGGTACAGGCTGTCTATCTCCCCACTTTTCAATGACGGACACTGGAGTACTCTTTCCAGCTCTCATCTATCAGTCTCCGTGGTGAACACAAGCCATCTTGTGCTACTGCATTCCTCAAACTGCATTTACTGTCTAGAGGCACACAGTGATCGTGACAGGGAAGATTCGCCCAAGTTCATCTGAACAGCTGTGGTTCCTACACCCTAAATTATCAGCATCTACAGATTTTTACCCATTATGGAATCCACTTTGTCTCCTTCTAAAAAGTATGATTTGATCTTTTTATTGCATTAAATTTACTGGTGCTTTGAGACTTGGGCCATCTCATCTGAGATACCTAGCAACACTCTAGGGAGAACCAAGGTGAAAGATTTAGGCAAAGGTCAATAAAATGGTCTCCCCAACCACAGTCCAGAGGACAGCTTTAGTTCTGTCTCTCCAACATCATGTGCTGAAATGAACAGAGGAATGGCTGTACAATTCCAGTGCAGAGACTTCCAGTTCTGGTAATATGGCAAGCTATATATGCAAACTATCTCCCCCAGTGGGAAAAAAACCTAATTCTAGAGGAAAATATTTTTTAAGATTCTTAATATCATTGAAAAAGTAATAAAAAGTAAAAGGTAAGTACCTGGAAAATTGAGGCAACTTTTCTTCCAAGGGCAATGGTGAGCTGGATCAACTTGAGTTTCAGTTTTGCCAAGGATTGAGAGGAACATTAAGTCAAGATCCAGGGCCAAAGTGGGGAATCTAAAGGAGACCCTCTGTTATACTTGGGCTCCAAAGTGCTAATTTTTAAGGTTAGGATGAACCAGAAGTAAACCTTCTCCCCATCAAGGGACTGTGGGGAAGGTTGTCTTTGCAAGAAATTCAACAAGGTAGATGTGGAAGAATGTATTCACCATGGATGGCCTTCTCATGGATTGTATACCTTGGGCTTGCATTACTCAAGATGGTCCAGGGAACCTCATAAACTTGGTTTGGAATGGTCCTGAACTGGTAGTACTACTAGGCACCTGGCAGAAGCCACCCTAAATCTTTCTGGAGAAAGGCATCTTTTATCACAGTCCTCAATGAATTTTCAAAAATAATTTTTCAAAGACAATGAGTAATATACAGTCAAAAATACTAAGTACTGGAGGATCCAGGACACCACGAGTGACCAGTAAAAGCAGCAGATACCAGAAACAGGCATGTAAAGACTTCAGATGCTAAAATCATCAGACCTAACCATAAACATATCACTAAATTTCATGAACATATCAGTAACTTATTAAGAAATGAAGGAAAAGCTTGAACACGTCCATCTGCAGGGAAGAGTAAACTATTTAAAAAAAGATAGAATATCGTTGGAAAAAGAACCAAATAGAACATCTAGAAGTGAAAAATACTGTAGCTAAAATTAAAAACTCAATGGACCCATTTAACAGTAGATTAGACACAGATGAAAAAAGAGTAAATGAGCCAAAAGGTAATCCAAGAAGAATTATTCAGAACACAGCAGAACGAGACACAAAAAGATGGAAACAGATATGGAAAGAGGTGATCTAAAGGAATTTCGAATATGGTGAAGAATCACCTTTGGGGCTTATTAAAACATGGATTCTGGGGCCCTAATACTACTATTTTGATTCTTCAAACTAGGTTGAGTCCCAGGAATATCCAACATTAACAAGTGTGGTGCCCATCTATACTTTGAGAAGTATTAGAGTAGTGACATCTAGGTGGCAAAGTTCAGAAGTTAATTTTTTCTTCTTGACCAAACTAGATTAACTTTTTCACTGGTCACTGACTGTACCCTTTTCACCCAGAATAGCTGGACAGGACGTGCAATATTTCCCCATATATTATGGTCAACATGTTTTACTTTAGTCCAACAGAGGTTTAGGTGGGAAAATAAAAACATGTTTTAAAAACCAGTATTTCTAACTTTCCAAAGGAAACATTCTTTTACAAAGCAAGTAATCACCCCCTCGTTCTGCTTTGAGTAAGCTTAAATTTATTACCTTTGCTTAAATTAAGATTTGGTAAAAGTACATGCTGCTTTTCTTTCATTCATGCCAGCTTGTGAAAAGTGTCCCTCATAAGTTAACTAACACTGTGTGTCTGTGGCTGGATCACTTAAGCTCTCGGGGTCGCTTACCTTCCCACCATCCCACCATCTATGTCCCACCATCTACAGTGCCTCGGACACTAAGTACTCAAAAACTAGAAGCCATTGTTAATAAGTGATAAATTCAATTTTGTATTGTGGTCCCAACCATACAGGCCCCCTTCTTGTTTCCACATCCCTTTAAATTCCTTGTGCTTCTTCAAAGACAGAAACTTCTTGACACAACTGTCTGAGCCTGGCTTCTTGGTTTAATGCTTAATATCAGGCTCTGCATGTGTTTAGCAAAAACCAAAAGCTTGCATTATTAAACTGAGATACGTGGCCCCCAGTCATTCCAGGAATGCCTTCCCAAAGATGCAGAAGACAACAGATGAAGGAGGATGCCTTTGTGGTTTGTCATCATGGTCTTCTCTGCAGAGCGGCAGCATGCACTGTTAGGGGTCACTAGAGCTTCAACAGGGAACTAAAGGCAAGTGGCAACATTCCACAGGCCCCCTCCAGGGGAAGTGATGAAGGGGCTGTGGAACTTCAGTTACCAAGAGGAGGAGCAAATCTCCTAGGACTGCAAAAGCTCTAATAAGCAGCCAACACTGCCATGTCCACTCACTCCCTGTCTTCTTGAATGGGAAACTGAATGAGGGAAGAAAAAAAAAAGTTTGTTGAGATGATGCCAAAATTTTGAGCCAAGAGGACCAAATTCTGAAGGTCACTCAAAGGTACTGTACTTCTACCTACATTTTTCTACTTTCTAAGTTTCTATAGTACCTTTTTTTTGGTGGGGTGGGGGAGCGTGTTCTTCTAGCTCTGACAAACCTGTGTACCTCTTAGTGATCAGCATTATGTAGTTTCAAGCCTCACATATTCTACCTGGAAAGGACTGGATCACGAACAACCACCTCACACCCTGGACCTAATTTCATCCTAGGGATCATTTTCAAACAAGGAATGCTGAGTCACCTCTTGTTTAAAGCTGATCAATTTCTCTACCTTCATTCTCTTCACTTCAGTGATTTGTTACCAGCTACTTCCATCACTCTTGTCTAGATAAGCTCCTCCTTTCTGTTATCTGCAGGCTGGGGTCAGTGTCAAGGCCAAAGTCAGAGAGGGAGGGAAGGCATAATAAGATACTTCCTAGCACCTAAGGTCACTCAGTCTGACCTTTTATTTCTGATACTTTGGGTCAACTGTGAGCTAAGGATGTGCATATGTGTATTACAGAGAGAGAAAGAGTGTAAGAGAGAGGAGAGAGAAAGAGAGAGACAGAGACAGAAATAGAGGGAAGAGATGGTTGACAACGGACTTCCATCCTCTCATCCCCCCTCAGGGCCTTCTAACTAGCAATTTAATGACACTTACATTTTCAAAATGTTATCCAACCATTAATAATTGAGGACCTTTACAGAAACAATGCTGGGCTGCCTTCTCAGGAGAGAAGGAAAGCTGTAATTAGAAATATGGCAGTTTATTCAAAGAGGCCACATTTAATTAGTCAATTTTAATTTAATTTAGGTAGGGCCTGCGTAAGACAGCTCATACCCAACGCCACAGTGGGAGATGCCAGAGGCGTTTCAGAGGCTCCCTTGTCAAAGCCTAGGGTGCTTGTTCCCAGGGACGGTCTGGACTTTGGAGTCTGAAGGCCTAAGCTTGAGCCACTGCCCTCACGAGCCTGTGGCCTTGGAAAAGACACTCACCCAATTCTGTTTCCTCATCTGCAAAATGTGGATAATAAAGCTTCCTACATTTCAAATGCTGATAAGAGGATTACTGGGAGGTGATGCTTATCCAGCCCTTAATTAGCTCAGGGCTCAGGACACAGAACATGTGGAAAAATAGCTGCAGAAAGAGAACAATAAGCAGGGGTAGTGAGGGAGGCTTATTTTTTCACCTTAGTCCTGTAATTCTGAGATTTTTTTTTTTTTTTTTACCATGTGTATGTGTTACTTTTATAATGAAAGCTAACTAGTTATTTTAAATACTAGCCAGAGCTTTGAAGAGGTGCCAATAATTAATACATTTTATTAGGAGGGGTCAGCGTTTGATGACATTAAAAAGTTAACATTGAGCCACACATGGGGACAAGAGTCTCCAATCTGTGCCAGAGATCAGCTACCCAAGGCCACACTGAATTTCAGGACATAATACGTCCCCAGCTAAGTTCCTGATCTGTTCTCTTTGCAATGTGTGCCACTGCCCCATTTCTGTTACTGGTAGCTCTGTCCTTCCATATCCTTAGGCCAAAAACCTTGGCGCCATCCTGGGCTATTTTCCCACAATCTACATCAAATCCACAAGCAATTCCAATGGTCTCTACTTTCCAAGCATGGCCCGCCGTGACCGTTTGTCCCACCCAGATTGGTACACACTGGCCCTGGCCACCAACCTCACCCCACCCCCACCACCCACCTACCCCACATTACAGCCAGAGTCTCCCAACTCCTTCCTGGTGTCCACCACTGCCCTCTGCAGTATATTCTCAACACGGCAGCCAGAAGATCCTGTCAAAATATGAGCCATGCCGGGTATTTCTCTACTCAAACTCTCCACAAGCTCCATGTCACCCAGAGTAAATGCCAAAGTTCCTTCAGTGCCTCATAAGGCTTCACCTTCTGGTGCACGCCTCCTCTCCTTAGCTGTCCCCAGCTCCCGCCACTCTCCTGGGAGGCCTCCTGGAGCACCCTCCTACTTACTTTTATGTGTACGGTCCCTCTAGACAACACGCCCATGAAGACAGCGATTTTGGCTCGCTGTGTTCACTGCTGTACATCCAGTCTCTAGCACAGAGTCTTCCACAGGGCAGACACTCAACAAGTGGATGCTGAGTAAATGGCCCTACAGAAAGGTGTTCTAAGCAAGCCAGCACAACAGCTGTGTCCTCTGCAACTTAGGTCCTCTGGGCTTCAAGCAGACAGGAGTGAAGAGGCAGACAAATCCCAGCTGAAGAAGAGCTGCTGACTCAGGGTGGAAGAGACCTTCAACTAAGGCTGAGGATAATGATAGTGTACCGAGGCAGGTGGGACCCACCTGGAACCAGGATGCAGGGCTGAATGTGGCCCTTTGGGAAGGAAACTGACACAGCATCTACCCTGATCTGTGCACTGGCTTGGCCGTTTTACATATGTTGTTTTTTGTTTGTTTTCATTATGTATTTATTTATTTTTTTTGAGACAGGGTCTCGCTCTGTTGCCTAGGCTAGAGGGTGGTGGTGCGATCACGGCTTACTACAGCCTCGGTCTGAGTTCAAGCCATCCTCTGACCTCAGCCTCCCAAATAGCTAGGACCACAGGCCAGGCCACCATGCCCTGCTAATTTTTTAGTTTTTGTATAGACGGGGTCTCCCTACGTTGCCCAGGCTGGTATCAAACTCCTGAGCTCAAGCAATCCTCCTACCTCAGCCTCCCAAAGTGCTGGAATTACAGGTATGAGCCATCGAGCTCTGCTGCATACGTTGTTTTAGTCACTCCTCCACAGTGGCCTAAAAAAGCAAATATTATCCCACTTTACAGATGAGGAAGCTGCTCAGGTCTGCACCACTAGGGAACGGAAGAACTGGAATCAAACTCAGCTCCATTTGGTCCAGTGCCACAGTGGTTCCCACAAAGTATTTTAGTAGCAATAAACTTCTGAGCTGTGATGTCTGCTAAAAATGCAGTTTTCTGGCCAGGCACGGTGGCTCATGCCTGTAATCCCAGCACTTTGGGAGGCTGAGCCGGGTGGATCACAAGGTCAGGAATTCAAGACCAGCCTGGCCAAGATGGTGAAACCCCATCTCTACTAAAAATACAAAAATTAGCCAGATATGGTGGTGGGTGCCTGTAATCCCAGCTACTCTGAAGACAGAGGCAGGAGAATCGCTGGAATCCCGGAGATGGAGGTTGCAGTGAGCCAAGATCATGCCACTGTACTCCAGCCTGGGCAACAGTAAGACTCTGTCTCAAAAAGAAAAAAAAATACAGGTTTCCGGGCCCTATTATCTTTTTTTTTGTTTTTGTTTCTGTTTTTGAGAGAGTCTTATTCTGTCACCCAGGCTGGAGTGCAGTGGAGCGATCTCAGCTCACTGCAAACTCCACCTCCCAGGTTCAAGCAATTCTTCTGCCTCAGCCTCCCAAGTAGCTCAGATTACAGGCGCCTGCCACCACTCCCAGCTAATTTTTGTATTTTTGGTAGAGACAGGGTTTTACCATGTTGGCCAGGCTGGTCTCAAACTCCTGATCTCAAGTGATCCACCCACTTCAGCTTCTCAAAGTGTGGGGATAACAGGCATAAGCCATCACGCCTGGCCCATCTAGGTTCTACCTTTTGATTCAGATCTCCAGGGATGTTGACCAAGAATGTGTGCTTAGTGAACACCCTGGGATTCCCATGTCAGCCAGAGCATTCCGTCTCCCTGCTTCATTGTTGTTCAAGTCAGAGAAAAGATTAAATTACAAACTAAGGCAGGCCGGGCTCTGTTCAGAGTTCAGTCCAGTTCACAATTAAGGAGGGCTGAGGACAGCAAAGGCAGACAGCCTGTACTCTGGGTAACAAGGCATGCTGTTACTTCTATGACTTCGAGAAATTTACAATCAAATCAGTGAACAAATCAAGGTAGGCAAGTGTCAGGAATACAAGTTCTCCAACATAAGTGATGGAAAAGCAGTATAAATTACATGCTATGCATATTCAAAGGCAGGAGGGATGGGAGTGTCTCTGGCATAGAAATGAAAATCAGCTTGTGATTCATCAGGTATTTGAGTCTTGAAGGATGGAAACAACTTTATCAAGTGGAGATAGAGATAGAACATCTTATGTGAAGGGAAATAGCACCAGTCAGTGGAAGGAGAGAAACTGTAAGATTTTTTTGGGTAATGATTGACAGCCTGGTTTTGATGGGGCATAGGGGTGACGTATATTTCCACTGGAGTCAAATGCACAGCTCTGAATGCCAGGGTGAGGAGTTTACTTTTTTTTTTTTTTTTTTTTTGAGACAGAGTCTCGCTCTGTAGCCCAGGCTGGAGTGCAGCGGTGCGATCTAGGCTCACTGCAACCTCCGCCTCCCCAGTTTAAGTGATTCTCCTGCCTCAGCCTCCCAAGTAACTGGGACTACAGGTGCACGCCACCACGCCCAGCTAATTTTCATATTTTTAGTAGAGACAGGGTTTCACCATGTTGGCCAGGATGGTCTCAATCTCCTGACCTCAAGATCCAGCCCGCTTCGGCCTCCCAAAGTGCAGGGATTACAGGCGTGAGCCACCGTACCTGGCTGAGCTTACTCAATGTAAAAGGTAAAAGGGGCGTTTGGAAGGGGTTTGAGTGCAGGAGGTAACAAGACTGAGAAAAACAAATATGACACTGAGTGTAGGATGGACTGAAGTGAGAGGAAATGAGGAAGTGGGAAGACCAGTGGGCAGATGAACCATGGAGGTCAAAGAAGTGTGGCAGGTTCCAGGAGAGGACCCTCATCAGTGGAGGGGAGAGGGACAGTGGGAAACTGAAATCCTGAGGTGGAAAGGAGGTTGAAGAAACTCTCACTGGGACAGCCTAATTCTCCTCCACAGAGTTGGAAGCAAGGGCTTCTGCATGATGAGATTGAGGGATTGAGAATGAAGCAGTATAAAACTGTGGTAGCATCAAAAAACTAAAAATAGGGAAAAATGGTGGTGAGAAGGCAGGACTAACTTGCAGCTCCCACTCAGATGGACAGAACAGTATGCAGAAACTCACATCATGAACTTTAGCTCCAGAAACCACCACAGGAACATACCAGAAAAGCTGAAAGATTTCACAGACTCTTTGAGGGAAGTGGCTTGCTGCTGCAAGGTTGGTGAGACAGCCAAAACACAAAACCTCTGAAGATAAAGGACAGAATCTTTTGGGAGGTCTATGGCATCACATATGGCCTGAGAAACCCGAATACTTATCTGGGCAACCTTAGGGTAAGCTTGGATCAGTGGATGCTCTATTGAAAGTATCACCTCCTTGCTGGAGGCCAACTAACCATGAGCACAAACAGCATTTGTGAAAACCAGCGGACTATACAAAATTACAACCAAAGACTGAGCCTACTTCACTCCCCTACTACCTCTGTCAGAGCAGTTGTTGGTATCCACATCTGAGAGACCTGAAGATGGATCACATCACAGGACTCTTTGCAGACCAGCACCAGCGTGGAGTCTGGCAGCTCCTCTGGGTGGCTAGATCCATAAGAGCAACAACCATCACTGCAGTCTAGCTCTCAGGAAGCCCTATCCCTAGGAGGGAGACTACCACATCAAGGGACCACCCTGTGGGACAAAAGAATCTGAAAAGTAGCCCTTGAACACCAGATTGTTCCTCTGTCACAGTCTACCCAAATGAGAAGGAACCAGAAAAACAATTCCAGTAATATGCCAAACGAGGTTCTTTAACACCTCCCAAAGATCACACTAGCTCACCAGCAATGCATCCAAATCAAGAAGAAACTTCTGAATTGGCAGAAAAAGATTAAAGAATGTCAATTCTTAAGCTACTCACGGAGGTACCAGAGAAAGGTAAAAATCAATTTAAAGAAATTAAAAAAGTAACATAGGAGCCAGGTGTGGTGGCTCACACCTGTAATCCCAGCACTTCGGGAGGCTCAGGCAGGCGGATCACCTGAGGTCAGGAGATCGAAACCAGCCTGGCCAACGTGGTGAAACCCCATCCCCACTAAAACTATGAAAACAAACAAACAAAAAAAGGTGTGGTGGTGCATGCCTGTAGTGCCTGTAATCTTAGCTACTCAGCAGGCTGAGGCAGGAGAATAGTTTGAACCTGGGAGGCAGTTTACAGTGAGCCCAGATTGTGCCACTGCACTCCAGCCTGGGCAATAAGAGTGAAAATCCATCTAAAAAAAATACAGGATATGAATGAAAAAGAAAATCTCCAGAGAAATAAATAGCACCAATAAAAAACAATTACAACTTCTGGAACTTAAAGACACACTTAGAGAAATACAAAAATGCACTGGAAAGTTTCAACAATAGAAACAAACAAGTAGAGGAAAGAACTGCAGAACTCAAAGACAAGGCTTCTAAATTAACCCAATCTGACAAAGACAAAGAAAAAAGAATAAAAAAAATTGAACAAAGCCTCCAAGAAGTTTGGGATTATGTTAAGCCACCAAACCTAAGAATAACTGGTGTTACTAAGGAGAGAAATCTAAAAAGTTTGGAAAACTTATTTGAGGTAATAATTAAGGAAAATTTCCCTGGTCTTGCTAGAGATCTAGACACTGAAATAGAAGAAGCTCAAAGAACACCTGGGAAATGCACTGCAAAAAGATCATCTCCTAGACACATAGTCATCAGGTTATCTAAAGTTTAAGATGAAGGAAATAATCTGAAGAGCTGTGAGGCAAAAGCAGCAGGTAACCTATAAAGGAAAATCTATCAAATTAACAGCAGATTTCTCATTACAGCTACAAGGGAGTGGTCCTATCTTTAGTTGACTAAACAAAACAATTATCAGCCAAGAATCTTGTACCCAGTGAAACTAAGCTTCATAAATGAAGAAAATATAAAGTCTTTTCTAGACAAAGAAATGCTGAGAGAATTCACCACTACCAAGCCAGCACTTATAACAACTGCTAAAAGGAGTTCTAAATTTTGAAACAAAACCTTGAAATACACCAAAACAGAGCTTCCATAAAGCAGAAATCCCACAGGGTCTATAAAACAGTAACACAATGAAAACACACACACACACACACACACACACACACACACAGTATTCAGACAACAACTAGCATGATGAATAAAATAGGACCTCACATGTCAATACTAACATTGAAAGTAAATGGCCTAAATGTTCCACTTAAAAGAGACAGAATGGCAGAATGGAAAAGAATTCACCAACCAAGTATCTGCTGTCTTCAAGAGACTCACCTAATACATAAGGACTTACATAAACTTAAGGTAAGGGAGTAGAAAAAGACAATCCATGCAAACGGACAACAAAAACGAGCAGAAGTAGCTATTCTTAGATCAGACAAAACAGACTTTAAAGCAACAATAGTTAAAAAAGACAAAGAAGGACATTATATAATGGTATAAAGGATTAATCCAACAGGAAAATATCACAAGCCTAAATATATAGGTACCTAATACTGGAGCTCCTAAATTTATAAAACAATTACTTCTAGACCTGAGAATTGAGATAGACAGCAACACAATAACAGTAGGGGACTTCAGTACTCCACTGACAGCACTAGACAGGTCAAGACAGAAAGTCAGCAAAGAAACAATGGACTTAAACTATACCCTAGAGCAAATAAACTTAAAAGATATGTACAGATCATTCTACACAACTGCAGAATATACATTCTATTCATCAGCACATGGAATATTCTCCAAGACAGACCATATGATAGGCCACAAAACAAATCTCAACAAATTTAAGAAAACTAAAATTATATCAAGTACTC
This sequence comes from Sapajus apella, assembly GCF_009761245.1. Lineage (NCBI taxonomy): Eukaryota > Metazoa > Chordata > Mammalia > Primates > Cebidae > Sapajus > Sapajus apella. The sequence continues at coordinate 26,533,142 of NW_022436954.1, forward strand.
TTTCAGGCAACAGTGGAATAAAATTAAAAATTAACTCCAAAAGGAACCCTTAAAACTATGCAAATACATGGAAAGTAAGTAATCTGCTCCTGAATGATCACTTGGTCAACAATGAAATCAAGATGGAAATGAAAATTTCTTGAACTGAACAGTAATAGTAACACAACCTATCAAAACCTCTGGGATACAACAAAAGCAGTGCTAAGAGGAAAGTCCATAGCATTAAAACACCTACACTGAAATGTCTGAAAGAGCACAGACAGACAATCTAAGGTCACACGTCAAGGAACTAGAAAAACAAGAACAAAGCAAACCCAAGCAAAGATCAGAGCAGAACTAAATGAAATTGAAACAAAAAAAAAATTACAAAAGATAAATGAGACAAAAAACTGGTTCTTTGAAAAGATAAACAAAATCAATAGACCATTAGTGAGATTAACCAAAAAAAGGAGAGAGAAGATCCAAATAAGCTCAATTAATAACAAAATGGGAGATACTACAAGTGATACCACAGAAATACAAAAGACCATTCAAGGCTATTCGTATGAATACCTTTACACACATAAAGTAGAAAACCTAGAGGAGATGGATAAAGTTTTGGAAATATACAACCCTCCTAGATTAAACCAGGAAGAAATAGGAACTCTGAACAGACTAATAACAGGCAGCCCAGTTGAAATGGTAATTAAAAAACTGCCAACCAAAAAAGTCCAGGAACAGAGAGATTCACAGTTGAAATCTACCAGACATTCAAGAAAGAATTGGTATCAATCCCATTGAAACTATTACAAATGATAGAGAAAGAGGAAATCCTCCCTAAATCCTTTTATGAAGCTAGTATCACCCTAATATGAAAACTGGGAAAGGACATAATCAAAAAAGAAAACTACAGACCAATATCCTTCATGAACATAGATGCAAAAATCCTCAAGAAAATGGTAGCTAACTGAATCCAACAGCATATAAAAAAGATAATTCACCACAATCAAGTGAGTTTCATACCAGGGATGCAGGGCTAGTTTAATATATGCAAGTCAATAAATATGATGCATCACATAAACAGAATCAAAAACAAAAATCACATGATCATCTCAATAGATGCAGAAGAGGCATTTGACAAAATCCCGTATACCTTTATGATTAAAACCCTCAGCAAAATCGGCATAGAAGGGACATACCTTAATGTAATAAAAGCCATTTATGACAAACCCACAGCCAACATTGTACTGAATGGGGAATAGCTGAAAACAATCCCACTGAGAACTGGAACAAGACAAGGATGCCCACATACACCACTTCTATTCAACATAATTCTGGAAATCCACAGCAGTCAAACAAGAGAAAGAAATAAAAGGCATCCAAATGTCAAAGAGGAGGTAAAACTGTTGCTGTTCACTGATGATATGATCGTGTACCTAAAAAACCCTAAAGACTCACCCAAAAAGCTTTCAGATCTGAAAAATGAATCCAGTAATGTTTCAGGAGACAAAAATCTATGTACAAATCAAAAGTACTACTATACGCCAACAGGGACCAAGCTGAGAATCAAACCAAGAACTCAATGCTTTTTGCAATAGCTGCAAAAGAAGAAAAACAAAACCAAAAACAAACAAACAAAAACTTAGGAATATACTGAATCAAGGACATGAAAGACCTCTACAAGAAAAACCACAAAAGAGTGCTGAAGAAATCACAGATTACACAAACAAATGGAAACACACTCCATGCTTGTGGATGGGTAGAATATTGTGAAAATGACCATATTGCCAAAGCAATCTCCAAATTCAATCCTATTTCCATCAATATATTATCATAACTCTTCACAGAACTAGAAAAAAAATTCTAAAATTCAAGTGGAACCAAAAAAGAGCCTACATAGCCAAAGCAAGACTAAGTAAAAAGAACAAAGCTGGAGGCATCACATTACTCAACTTCACACTATACTATAAAGTGACAGTCAACAAAACAGCATGGTACTGGTAGAAAAACAGGCACATAGACCAATGGAACAGAATTAGGGAACCCAGAAACAAAGTATTGTCAAACTGACCTTTGACAAAGCAAACAAAAATATAAAGTGGGGAAAGCACACCCTTTTCAACAAATGATGTTGGGATAAATTGACAAGACTCATGTAGAAGAATGAAACTGGATCCTCATCTCTTACCTTACAGAAAAATCAATGAAGATGGTTCAAAGACTTAAATCTAAGACCTGAAACCATAAAAATTATAGAAGGTAACATCAGAAAAACCCTTCCAGACATGGCGTAGGCAAAGACTTTGTGACCAAGAACTCAAAAGCAAATGCAACAAAAACAAGGATACATAGTGGGGCTTAATTAAACTAAAAGCTTCTAAACAACAAAAGAAACAATCAGCAGAGTAAACAGACAACCCAACAGAGTGGGAGAAAATCACTGCAAACTGTGAATTCAACAAAGAGCTAATATCCAGAATCTAAAAGGAACTCAAATCAGCTAGGAAAATAATAATAATAATAATAATAATAATCTCATCAAAAATAGGCTAAGAACACGAATAGACAATTCTCAAAAGAAGATATTCAAATTGCCAACAAACATAAGAGAGGAATGCTCAACATCACTAGTAATCAGGGAAATGCAAATCAAAACCACAATGCATTATCAACTTACTCTTTCAAAAATGGCCATCATTAAAACATCAAAAGATAACAAATGTCGGCAGGGATGTGGTGAATAGGGAACACTTTTACACCACTGGTGGGAATGTAAACTAGTACAACTACTATGAAACAGTATGGAAATTTCTTAAAGAACTAAAAGTAGATCTATCATTTGATCCAGCAATTCCATTACTGGGTATCTACCCAGAGGAAAAGAAGTCATTACATAAAAAATACATTTCAAGTGCATGTTCATAGGAGCATAATTTGCAACTGAAATAATATGGAACCAGCCCAGATGCCCATAAATCAACAAGTGGATAAAGAAAATGTTACACACACACAAAAACACACACACACACACACACACACACACCATGGAATACTATCCAGCCATAAAAAGGAACAAAATAATAGCATTTGTGGCAACCTGAATGGAGTTCGAGACCATTATTTTAAGTGAAGCAACTCAGGAATGGAAAACCAAACATTGCATGTTCTCACTTACAAGTAGGAGCAAAGCTATGAGGACACAAAGGCATAAGAATGATATACTGCACTCTGGGGATCTGGGGAGGGAATGGTGGGAGAGGTTGAGGGATAAAAGCACATTAGGTATGGTGTACACTGCTTGGGTGATAGGTGCAGCAAAATTTCAAAAATCACCACTAAAAAACTTATCCATGCAACCAAACAGCACCTGTTCCCCAAAAATCTATTGAAATAAAAAAAATTTAAAAGATAAAAAAATCCTAAAAATAGATCTACCCCATTATCCAGCAATCTCACTGCTGAGGATATATCAAAGGAAAGGGAATCAGGATACTGAAAAGATGCCTGCACTTCCATGCTTATGCAGCTCTATTCACAACAGCCAAGATACCAAATCAACCTAAGTACCCATCAATGAATAAAGACATGAAGAAAATGTGGTATATATACATAATAGAGTACTATTCAGCCACAGAGAGAATAAAATTCTGTCATTTTCAGTAACAAATGACAGGAACTGGAACTGGAAGACATCAGGTTAAGTGAAATAAGCCAGGCACAGAAGCACAAATATTGCATGTTCTCAATTATATGTGGGAGCTAAACAAAATTGATCTAATGGAGGGAAAGAGTAGAATGATGGTTATCAGAAGCTGGGAAGGGTGGCAGGGGTGAGGCTGGGATGAAGAGAGTTTGGTTAATAGGTACAAACATACAGTTAGAAGGAATAGGTCCTAGTATTCAACAGTGCAGTAGGGTGAGTACAGTAACCTACAGTTACAGGGAAAATCATCTCTTCTAGTTGTTTTGAAATATATAATTCAAAACAGCTAAAAGAGATGATTTGGCATGTTCCTAGCAGAAATAAATAATACATGTTTGAGGTGGTGGATATCCCAATTACCCTGGTTTGATCATTATACACTGCATGCATGTATCAAAATATCACATGTACCCAACAAATACTACAATCAGTATGTATCAATAAAAAAACTTATAGGACAATAAGGATTTGTTTTGCCCCAGGTGGAGCTAATGCTACACAACTGTAGTCTGCACTCACCCAAATTAGAACTAAGACAACTCTTCTGGAAGAGTAAAAAAGCAGGGTGACTCCTGAAATGGGAATACAGAGTCATTCATTATATGTGCTCAGCCATGCTTCAACCTCAATGTGAAACTCTTTTAAATGTTTTCAGCTCACAGTACGATGTGGGCTGTGTTTTGTCTGAAGTCCATCTCCAGGCAGTCCTGAGAGTCATCTTAATTTGATGAATTAGATAGCTGAGAAATCACAACGTCTGGAAGTTTGATTTCTTCATGCTACCATCGCTAAGAGGAACCCAACTTTTCCAGGGAAATTTTATTCCCTCACCACCGATTTTGGTTGATACTCACTGGTTTCAGACTTCAACTCAAACATACACACACAACTGTTGCTAAAAAGTGAAATGAGTGACATTTACTGCTTTGCTTGCTTTGTGGAGGCTGCCTTATTGATCACAACTGACATTTACTTAAATATTTCCTAGCAGAAAAATACCTCCTGATTCTATCTCCTTTTGAAAATGCCAATATGCCTGAGGCAGTGAAAGAAAGAAAGGAGGAAAGAAAGAAAGAAAGAAAGAAAGAAAGAAAGAAAGAAAGAAAGAAAGAAAGAAAGAAAGAAAGAAAGAAAGAAAGAAAGGAAGGAAGGAAGGAAGGAAGGAAGGAAGGAAGGAAGGAAGGAAGGAAGGAAGGAGAAAATAAAATCATATCCATCCCCTCTACAACCATGTTGCTTTGTTAATATTATAACTTTAATTATTTCTTTGGTTCTTGACAGTTCACATTGTTAGTCTAACCCTCACCCCGTATTGATTCTCCTCCTGTTAAAAACAAGCATCAGGGAGGCACCAAAAACTGCATGCTCAAGCTTAGTGCTATGCCAAGAGGTTATATCACGCATATTAAATCTGGACAGCATTTAGGCTGAAGCAATCTTAACTTTATGATCCTGTTGGTTTTTAAAGCAAAGTTAATGAAATATGCATTACTTATGGCAAACAGCAATCCCAGTGGGGTCCATTTTAATTAGTACAGTTTGTTCAAAGAAAAAGCAAATTAAGCTCCTCCTCATTTGTCACCAGGCTCCCCTGAAACCTGAGGGCAAGGCGAAAAGACAAAGTAGAGAAGATTGACGAGCATTTCAGACCAACTTGGGAGTCTAAGAAAGAAGAGGGGATCCCTAACCAATTCATTCCCATCCACGGTGACTCTGAAATTCTCTTCCATGAGAATGACAAAGCATTTTAGTTGGTGTGCTTTCCAGACACTGCATCCATCTGTAGAGGTGGCAAATTACCAGAAAAGTCAAGCATTGTGGCTTTGTGATGACGTTCTTAGGCCTGTTGTAGTCTTACAGACTGTATTAGTTTCCCGGGGCTGCTGTAACAACGTGCTATGAACTGGGTGGCATGAAAACAATAGAAATGTATTCTGGAGGCCCCAAGTCTGAAATCAAGCTGTCAGCAAGGCATGTCCCTCTGAAGGCCCTAGGAAAGAGTCCTTCTTTGCCTCTTCCTCACTGCTGGTGGCTGCTGGCTATCTTGGGTGTTCCTTGGCTTATAGATGCATCTGGTAACCATCATTCTACTCTTTACCTACACTAGATCAATTGTATTTCACTCCCAATCTTTGTTTCTGTCTTCACGCGGTCTGTGTTTCTGTGTCCCAAATTCCTGCTTCTTACAGGGTCATGAGACATATTGGATGTAGGGCCCACCCTAATCCGGTCTGATCTCATTGTCATGCTTAATTTTATTAACTTAGCTAGGCTATGGCAATCAGCTTTTAGTCAACCACCAGTCCAGATGCAACCGTGAAGGTATTTCTTTAGATGAGATCAACATTGAAATCAGTAGACTCTGAGTTAAAGCAGATAATGTGGGTGGGCCTCATCCAATCAGTTGAAGGCCTTAAGAGAAAAGCCTGAGGTTCCCGGGGAAAGAAGGAATTCTGCTTCCTGACTGCCTTCTGACTCAAGACTGCAACATCAACTCTTCTTTGGGTCTCCAGCTTGCTGACCTGCCCTGCAGATTTTGGACTCACTAAGCCCCAACAATTGCATGAGCCAATTCCTTAAAATAAATTAATATCATTCTATCTACATCCTATTCTGTTAATTCTGTTTTCCTGAAGAATGCTGACTATAAAATCATCTTAACTTGATTACATCTGCGAAAACGATATCCAAATAAAGTCACATACACAGGTGCTGGGTGGTTACAAATTTTTGGAGAACATTATTCAACCAGTATAGATACGGTAGACTAGGGCCTTGCTATTCAAAGAATGGTGCTTGGATCAGCAGCAGCATCTCCTGGGAATGTGATAGAAACGCATTCTCTCTGGCCCCTTCTGAACCTACTCAATCAGAATCTTCATTGTAACAGATCCTCAGATGATTTATGTATACATTACAATTTGAAAAGTACTGGCTAGAAGATCATGCTTCTAACAATTTTCAGCATTTATAATAAAAGGCTTGGAGTCTAGACACTGTAAAAGTCAGACGGCTCTAAAGTAAAGGGTCAAAGAGGAAGAACTAAGAAACAAAGTAGAAATTACAGGGAGATTTGAAAGAAGCCATCTCTCTTATTAATCAATATATACCTTACCAATAGTGGAAACCGAATAAATATTTGTCAAACAAATGGACAAAAAAATACACGAATAAAATGGGCTCTTCGTAACAGAGGTTTTCTAACAAAGTGGCTTCTATTTACAAGGAAAGCCTTTAGGCAAAAGAGAGAAAAATTTCATTTCCAACCTCCGGACTCCAGATCACCTTTCCCCCTTTCTTGTCTCATTAAGAGGCACTGCCATGCCGATATGATTACCTGGTGACAGTGTCTCACTTGAATACTCATGTCTTGCTCTAGGCTCCCACTGTAACTCATGTTGACATGGAAAAATGATTCATTTTCGGATCCATATGTATGAATTTTTAATGAACTGTATCAAAGAAATCAAATATTTCCCCCTGCATCCCTACTCTATGGAATCAGATTTTGACCTTCTGCCAAACAACTATAAATCATGTTCAGCAGAAAGAGCAGGAACCAGGGGCTACTGCACATAGATTAGCCAGTCAATTTCCCTCTGTCAGCCCTTTACCTAAGCTGTCTCAGAATGGAAAGGAAGGAAGAGACGGAGGGAAGGAGGGAGGGAAGGGGAGAAAGGGGGAAATGGGAAGAGTGAAAGGGAGGGAAGCCAGTCAGTCTAGAAGAGAAATATAAACAGTAGGTACTCAGTGGTTACTGACTAAAATAAGTCATAAAAATTAAATTAGATCGCTTATTTTTTGAAAACTGGGTGGCCATCTCAATAGCTAGAATCTTGGGATCATTAATTCCCTGCTTCTGTAGTTTGGCCTTATATTTCTTCATGTAAGATGACTTAAAACTGGTGGGTGGGAGGGAGACGTGTGAAGTATGAAAAAGTGGAATGAAAATAATTTCCTTTTTCAAGAGCACTTTCCTAGAATTTCCACGAACTATGCAAAACACAGCAAGTCCTTCCTAAATAAAGGCTCAATCAACACTTAGAAGGGAGCTGAAATTAGATACCATTTCTTGCCTAGCAGTGCAAGAATGATTTTTTAAAATGATAATATCCTATGTTGCAATTATGTGATGAAAAAAAGGTTCTATCAATCGCTTGTGGGGGTATAAACAGATATCCATTTGGATAACAAGTTAGTAATATAAGTGTAATGAGCCCTAAAGGTGTTCACACCTGATACAAATCTTATGGAAATCTATCCTAAGGAGGTAGTCCAAAAGATGAAAGCAAAAAAAAGCTTTAAAGGCCATTACAACTTTGTCTACGACAATTTATTTGCAAAACCTAAATGTTCATCAATAGATGTGTCACTAAGTAAAATAAGATGCGCCCATTTAACATAGTATCATGCAACCCTCAAGAATGTTCACTAAGAGTTTATAACAACATGGGAGTATATTTATTCATACAAGTGGGAAAAAAGTAGGATGTAAAACTGAATAAAAAATACCATGGTTGAAAAAACAAAAAGCCTCCATTACCTCTACACAGAAAAGGACAGGGGAGGAAATACAGAAACTGCTAATAGTGATTATTTGTGGAAGCAGGAAATGTGGGTGAATTTTTCCCTCTTCTATATTTTCCAAACATCCTGTAATGAGTATATGCACTTCTATAATGGGAACGTAAGATTTTATTGTGCTTTTGAAAAGCAAGTCAGTTGTATAAGTACAATTTTAAAAGTTACCCCCTTCAACAAACAATAGCAATTGGGTCACGGCTAATTCAAGGTGAAGCACATTTGTAAGTATCAAGTTTTCTAATCTAACATCCAGATCTGGGACATAGAAGAATCTGGCAGGCTGCCTGCTTACAAAGCTTCTATCTCTGTCCAAAACACTGCACTTAAGAAGTTAAAGGAAGAGTCAGAGCTGTCAGCTTTAAGCCACTAGATTCTAGGATGAGTCAAATAGCTGTCATAGACACTCCATTTGCTAAAGCTCATTCATTGGAAGGGGATCTGCCACACAGGGCTGAAGAACAGACCCACGGATGGACAGACATGGATTGTATTGGACCCTGCTCCTTGCCAGCAATCATCCCCACTCACAGCATTTTCCTTTCTTGGCAAATCTGTACACTTGAAAGCTACCATCTCTCCCTTTTCTACCCTGTTCAAGCAAGAAATTTTGAGGTAGGTCATCTGTGTCAGGAAATGAGCAGCAATCTAAGGCCATATGCAAATGCAGGGGTAGGGGCACAATTTGATTTGAGTGATGAGTTTATTGATAAATGTTCTAAGTGGCTGACTCTTGTTCAATTTAAATAAAGCAACACTTGGGTGACTTAAATAGGTGAAACAGCAGCAGTAGCAGGCTGGCAGCTTGTGATGAGCAAACCCGATGCCCATGTGCTTCACATAAGACATCTTTTTACAATTTTCATCACCACGGAAGCTTGTATGAGATGCACAGGGACAGAGCGTGGCTGAGATTCACAGGACTCAACCATGATATCAGCTCCTGTGTGACCTAGGGGATCACCCAGGGCAGTGGTAAGAGGCAGGAAAATGGTTCCTTCTGGAGAGACGTCTTAATTCAGTTCTGTCACCAATTTCCTCTCTTCCCACTGGAAGCTCTAGGTCTCTATTTTCGTAATCCAGTCAGGCAGGACATAGATCAAAGCAGTGAAAACTGAAGCCTTTCAAGCACTAGGGACAAGTAGAAAATGGGAACAAAATTGAGGTGGCTCATTCAGTACTCTAAACCAGTGAACTTCTACCATTTGTAATCAATATTTTTAAGACAATATCCCCCAATACATGTATACCGATTTATATTATATACATAATCCTGTCAATGTATATAACAAAACTATAGCTTTTCTTTCTTCCTCCCCTTCCTCCCCTCCCCTTTTCCCTTCCTCTCTCCCTTTTCCCTCCCTCTCTCTCTTCCTTTCCTCAACAGTCACCTTGCACACATTCCTCTTTGAAAGACTGTTCTAAATACTCAAGTGTGTTATCAAATAGGTGCAGGAGTGAAGGGGTGGGAAAGGAAGTGCATTTCCTACCTTTACAGTCTTGCAGAGGGAAACCATCCTGAAAGGGATTCCCACATGTGGTTGGTAGGGATCTCACATCAGCATTCTCCTATCTATCTACCTACAGTGGGCACTTGACTATAGCCAGTCACACATCATATATAGGGAAGTAAGGCTAAGCTTCATTAATGCGGATCCCATAAGCTAATTCAAACCAGGTTGGGCTATGCAACACCTTGGTGCTATGTATTAAGAAGAATGCATCTGCTGAATAATCAGAATGGAGAAAGCCGAGGCAGAGGGGGATGTTTAATTGCTAGAAGGGAATAGATTCTTTTCAGGCTCCATTTATAGCCAAGCAATCCATCTACCAATTACAGGCAAGTTCTTATCCAGACATTAAAGCAGGCAACTGCCCGTGTTGGAAATCAACCAAAACTGCTTATCTTCAACCTTCCATAATTCCAGACCTTTTGCTAATCCACCCTGGCTTCTTGCCTAATGCATTTGCATTGCTTTTTCTGCTCCCACTTTTAGCCCCTGGAGTTTACCCTGATATCAAACACCGATGCAGACACACAGACAAGGCAGTGAGCAGATCTTTGTTTTAACTGCTGGGAGAAGGAAGAAGCTGTTTGGTCTCTTGGGTCTGTATTTGTCCTGCTAAACATCACAGCTGCTGAGCTCTTGTGGATAGGAACCAGATATAACGACAACCCTGTTTCCCACTTGGCATTTGAAATATTCCAGAAAGGGAGACTGTCGTGAGAAGGGGACGGAGAAAGCTGCAAAGTTAGCCAATGCATTTTAAAAATGGAGCCTCCATACCAAATTGGGCATTTCCATTGCAAATCAAGTTTTCACTGGGCCCACCATTAGCCAAGCTCAGGATCCTGGCTAATTCAGTCAGTCTCGGGTGGGAAGCTATAGACTTAAGGACCATCGCTTAGCTCCTGTCTGAGAAGCTCATGGCTAAGGCTCTGCTTCATTCTTCATCCAATGTCTACAAAATCAAAGCTAATGTGAGGAGCACAGCCACAGCTGACTGGGCTTCCCCTCAGTCATGTGTACTCAAAGCCCAGGGCACCACTGACTCACATGTCATTTCCCTGCATTAACATTCTGCCTGGGTTTTAGCTTCACACTCAACAAGTCTATTGCACGCTATACATCAGGAGATGAAGGACAGGGTGGTGTGCCAAGGAAGGGTTTCTTCTCAGACATGGTGCACAGTGACAGAAACCATTTTAATAATGCGATCTGAAGAGACTCGAGGAAGATTGGACATGTTGTCATTTCTCCCGATGAGGAATCCTGCTGGGGGAAGTGATTGATATTCCAATTCTTCAAAAATGCATCTTTCTAAAAATGTACATAAAACTTGCAAAAATAGCTTTGATGCTCCTCCAACTCTACTTCTTCCCCAGCACCCTGCCCCCACCCTGGCTTAAAAATATCATGCCAGAAATTTATATTTGGTTCAAAGTGGCTTAGCACATGGAGGCTAAATACAGCTTATATACCAATTTTGCTTCCAAAATTACTCACTTGTAAATGTATGAAACTGTAATGGAATGATTTATAGTTTTACCTTAGTTTTTTCACTACTGATTTACAGAGATCCCTCTAGGGGTGATTATTTTTGGATATTTCTAAGTCTGTGGACTGCACAATTCTAGATGTTAATTCATTCTCAGAGAGCCTCATTGTAACTGAATTACGCATCTCATTCATTTAAACATGTAATGAACACCCATGAAGCATTAAGTACGGCGGGGTACACAAAGCTGACTGAGGCAAGGGCTTGTTTCCTCAAAATCTTACACTTGTCCTCAGTCATCTTATAAGTCAGGAGATGTGTTGACACAGTGGCTAAATTTAGTGGCAATATAAAACTTCCCTGGTCTGAAGCCCAGGTTGTAAAGTCTACCAATGTATCTGTTCCTGCCCTTCAGTAAGAGGAATTTGCTGGAACGGAAGTGGAGTCAGCCTCCAAAGAATGTTGCATTCCATCTATCCATCTATCCATCCATCTATCCATCCATCCATCCATCCCTCCATCCACCCACCCATCCATCCATCCCTCCATCCACCCACCCATCCATCCATCCACCCATCCACCCACCCATCCATCCACCCACCCACCCATCCAACCATCCAACCATCCATCCCAAAATGAATCAACATTATGTAGACTCCACAAGGGTAGGGATTTTTATCTGTTTTCCCCCCATTTACAAATATATCTACAGATATGCATTTATAAATACATCTACAGATATGTATTTATAAATATATCATATATTTGCATGATGGTCTGTTTGCTATTTGTAAAAGTTTGCATCTCACCCTGCTAGCAAGAAGCAGTTGCGAAAGGCTGATTTCTACTTGGAACAAAATCACTCTGAAGTTCCATTTCCTCAGTTAGAAAAGGGGGATAATATTATAGGATTCCTGGTAGGAATCAAAGGAGTAATATAAGAAATGAACTTTACACACAGTGCCTTGCACCCTAAAGCTCTTGACAAATGTGGACTATCTTCCCCTCTCTGCTAAAGGAAAGGGAAATCAGAGAGACTGGGAAGCCCTCAATGTACACAGAGGAAAAAACAGGCATTCCTGGAGCTTAAAGATCCTGCTTCCAGCTGGGCATGGTGGCTCACGGCTGTAATCCCAGCACTTTGTGAGGTTGAGGCGGGTGGATCACCTGAGGTCAGGAGTTCGAGACCAGCCTGGCCAACATGGTGAAACGCAGTCTCTATTGAAAATACAAAAATTAGCTGGGCGTGGTAGTGGGTACCTGTAGTCCCAGCTACTAGGGAAGCTGAGGCACGAGAATCGCTTAACCCGGGAGGCAGAGGTTGCAGTGAGCCAAGAGTACGCCATTGCACTTCAGCCTGGGCGACACAGCAAGACTCCATCTCATAAAAAGGAAAAAAAAAAAAAAAAAAAAAAAGATCCTGCTCCCATTTTGAGTTCTCACTAAGTCACTGTGTGACTTTGAGCTGGTCACTAACGCATTTTCGTCCCAATTTCTATGTGAAAATACTTTTAAAACTGAAAACCAATATGAAAGGGCAAATGATACCTATGAAAAGAGCCAGACAGCATCATTTTATTCAAAGATCCTCTCTGATAAACAGAGTTCCTACGTTGAACAACTGGCTAAAAATATTTTGAGGCAAATGAACTGACCCCTGAGAGCCTCATTAAAAGAAAGATAAACTCCCAGGAACCATATTTTATTTTCTGCTGCAAGGCTAAATATGGGTTAAGAGGAAAAAATAACTGCTGGGATAAGCATTCATGTATCCTATAATTAAATATTTCAAGGAGGATTTGGTACAACAGGGGTCAGTTAGCCGCCATTCGCTCCCTCGGGCCTTATCTCCTCTGGCTGGGACATCACGCTGGCTTTCTGTGAGCGCAATGTTCCTGCAGGTTTCAGAGGGCCACGTCCCTCGAGGCTGGCCTGCACAAAGGGCAGAGGGGTCTGAGAACAAAAATGCAGTGCCTGCAATATGTCCCAGGAAACGGTAAGCTGGAATTTCATCACGTTCACTTCACCAGGACGTTCATTCACTACACAGATTCAGGTTTATTCTTTGCGTCTCAGGCAAGAACAGGGAAGGGAGATGCTTTTCTTTTTGTCAGACCGTGGCTTATCTGCCTCACTCACAGCCAGTAAGGCCACGGATGTATAAATTCTCCAACAGTCTTATCAACCACAAGCAATGTGCTGCAACGTGGGACTGAGTGTTTTCAGGGGGTCCCAAAAAAAGCCCTGCAGCTCTGTGTTGCTGATGAGTTGCTGGAGGATTCGCTACTGGGCAGGGAACAGAAGACTCACGCTTGAGATGCAAAGAGAGGAAGGAACTGTTCCGGCCCTCCAGCGTGGCGGTGTTTATTCTGTGGGCAAAGGTCAAGGGCTTTTTCACCTTGATTCTTGTCCCCTGAGTTTTCCTTTTTTTGTGGGGGGGCACACTCTGTCACCCAAGCTGCGGGGCAGTGGCATGATCTGGGCTCACTGCAGCCTCAACCTTCCAGCAATCCTCCCACTTCAGCTTCCCATGTAGCTAAGGCTACAGGAGCGTCCCACCACATCTGGCTAATTTTTATTTTAGTTTCTGTGGAGACAGTGTTTCACTACATTGACCAGACTGGTCTTGAACTCCTGGCCTCAAGTGATCCTTCTGCCTTGGCTTCCCAAAGTGATGGGATTATAGCAGTGAGCCACCGCCTTGCTCCTTTTTCTTTTCAGGAACAGGTCTGACTCTGTCACTCAGGCTGGAGTCCAGTGGCGTGCTTATGGCTCACTGCAGACTCAACCTTCTGAGCTCAAGTGACCCTCCCACCTCAGCTTCTTGAGTAGCTGGGACTACAGGCAAATACTGCCATACCCTACAATTTTTCATTTTTTACTTTTTTGTATAGATGGGGTCTCACTATGTTGCTCAGGCTGGTCTCAAATTCCTGGGCTTCTGCCTTGGTGTCCAAAGTGCTGAGAATAAAGGTATGAACCACCATACACAGCCAAGTTCTCCTTTTTCAATGGAATTGTCACCATGTATCACTGTCACCATCTCCTTATCTCACTGCTCTTCATCTTCCTCATTTCTATTCAAATTTGAGTGACAGTTCAGCCCTTCCTTTAATTACCACAATTTAAGAAAGCAGCCAACAGGCACAAAATTACAATTAGAAAAACTGGTGTCCTACTGCACAATAGGGTGACTAGAGTTAATAATAATGTATTGTATATTTCAAAATAGTGAGAGCTTTCCGAATGTGCTCAGCAAAAGAAATGATACAGAATGAAAAGAAATAATGGATATGCCAAATACCCTGATTTGATCAATACACAAGGTATATATGGATTAAAACATATTGTACCCTATAAATATATATAATTATTATTTGTCAATTAAAAATACAAAAGACAGTCATAGAAATAAGGGGCTATCAGTTAAAAATCATTCATTAATTCATTTATTCATTCCACAAAGCCTTTTGTGTGTGTGTGTGTGTGTGTGTGTGTGTGTGATGGAGTCTTCCTCTGTCACCCAGGCTGGAGTGCAGTGGTGTAATCTCAGCTCACTGCAACTTCCACCTCTTCGGTTTAAGCAATTCGCCTGTCTCAGCCTCCTGAGTAGCTTAGATTACAGGCACCCACCACCACGTCTGGCTAATTTTTGTATTTTTAGTAGAGACAGGGTTTTGCCATGTTGGCCAGGCCGGTCTTGAACTCTTGATCTCAAGTGATCTGCCCACCTTGGCCTCCCAAAGTGTTGGGATTACAGGCATGAGCCACCGCGCTGGCCTCCACAAAGTCTTTAGTGAGCATCTATCACATCATAGGCATTGCTCCAGCTGATGAGATATGATGATATGCAGAATAGAAATTCTTGCCTTCATAGAACTTATATGGTAGTAGGCGGAGACAGACAGTAGACATTTAAAAAAAAAAATATATATATATATGGTATATTGTTTGGGAGAAGGTAATAAATGCTATGACAAAAAAAGGAAAAAAAGCCCAGAATATGATAGGTGGAATGAAGAGGGAGTGGGGTTGGTGATGGGTTGCAATTTTAAACAGGGGGTATGGATGGGCGTCTCCTTGAGAGGGTGGCACCTGATACAGAACTGAAGATGGACCCTTGGGTGTACGGAAGACAGGTGCTCTAAACAGACAGAACAGTAAGTGCAAAGATCCTGGGGTGAGAGAGTCTTTGGGGCATTTGAGGAACAGCAAAGGGGCTTTTTCTTTAAAATTCAGAGAAACTCAAAGGGAATTACCCCTGGACGGAGACATACCTAGAACTCCTCTAGCTGAGGTGGCTCTCATAACTCATGTGCTGAGGTCCTCTTCACAGACTATCCTACTGGAATGCTTTTTAAATATCAGGTCTCAACCAAATAGTATAATAAGCACAGAAACTAACATAGTGGGTCAGGGCCAGCATAAAATTAGAAGGAGGAAGTAGAATTATTAAAAATACCTGCATCAGTGTGCTGTATGTAGAATGATTTCCTATCTATTTGCGATATAAAAGTATTTCTTATCGTAGGTTGGGTTCAAAATTGCTTAACAGCTTACTAACACACAGGTTACCTTCTACTGAGTCCCCAGCCTGCCTCCCTGTGGCAGTGTCTTCTGCTCCCAGAACCTGGGAGCATCTGCCTGTGACAGATTTAGATTCCTTACAACCCAAGCTCAAAAAGAGGCTCAGAGAGAAAAAGACGTTTCCTCCACCATCAGTCACTGCCTGTCTCAGCAACAACTGAAACGGAGACACTCCACTCCCTCCAAAAGACAGACACCCTGCTTCCTGCCCAGGGGCTACATCTTCATGTGACAGTCTCCATGGCTCCTACTCTGCTAGAATTTTAAGACACTCAAAACAGAGACTCATACAATGGCAGGGGCTCCTTTCCCTTATCACGACCCCCCATCCACAGAGTGGAGTTTAACTCATGGGCAGTTTGTTGGAAAATAACTCCCTGGTCTAACCGATGTTCATCTGTTCTCTGGGCCAAGAACCCATGGTTCATCTGGGACTTTAAAAACTGACTAAATAAAAAGATTTTTTAAAAAATCAACAAAAGTGCAACAGAACCACTCACAAGCTGCAATGTGGGAAACTCTTCAATTAACTCCCTCTCAAGTGTTTCCTTTCTGACAAGACCAAGTTTGTCTGGCATCCCCCAGAGGTCTCCCTTTATCTGGACAACTCATTTGGAGTTTTTGGACTACATCTTGCCCTAAGCAGGAAATTACTAATGTTCCCATTTAAAGGCATGAGGGGGCAGAGGTCCTCTATGATGGTTTCGGGGGTGCAGGAGACTATGCAATCTGGAGACCCCATCAGCCCCTTACGGCATTACCGAGAGCATTCTGAATGGGGTCCTCTCTTTCCAGGAGGAGACCAACAGATTGCCCTTAATAGAATTGTTTAAATTGCCTAAAATTGCTGCTTCTATTTCAGGCTGAAAATTACAGCCCTTACGCTGTTTCCCATCCTCTCCCCAGGGTTACTCAGTGCCCCGAGGAGAGCTGTACTAACAACATCATCATCAACAAAACCTGAATGTACTTTGTGTGGAGGAAAATATTTGCAGCTTTTCAACCAGATCCAGAGAAGCTGTGACTGACACACACACGTTCTCCCAAATGGATTCAGACGTTTTTTTTTTTGGGCATGACAAAAAAAAAATTACCAACATGATTTATGTTGCCTTCTGAAATGTTACAAATCAAATGCTAAAAATCTCTGAAACCGTCTCATGCTGAAGATGATGAATGCTAACCTTCCTTCTTTGTCATTTTCTGCCAGTTGGGTGGGTGCCATGCGGAGGGGAAGGGCTGATGAACACATCATTGTGGCCAAATAATGCCACATCAGGGTGTGAGTGTTGAGACTGTCATTTCTTTACCTTAACTCCCCCTAAGAGAAGGCTGTGTATGGGTAAACAAACAAAACCCAATCTGTGTATATTTCAAGGAGGTAGATCTTCTGAAAACTTCCGTTTACTGCAGTGAGGCAGCAACAGCCTTGGGAGACCCAACTTCTCTCAGCTCATGCTAACAATGACAAATGGGTGGCCTTGATCCAAGTGGCCCTGTGCTGCCTGATCCACGTTCTGCCAAGGCACCTGGCCCTACCCAGGGGTCTGCTGGGCAGAGCTGGCTATACAAACAAACTGGGGCTTTGAGTTTGCAGTGACAATGTGTCTGTGCAAACAGCTCTTAAGTTGGGGATCATGTCACTCCACAGGAATCACAAACGGCTTCTGATTCAGTCTCAAAGCCCCAAACAAGACTGCCGCCAACTACTGGCGGTCTTTTTTATCCCTTCAAGGGCTTAGCTGTTGATGAGGTTATACAATTCCACTTAGTACGTTCTTCTCAATGAAAACAAAGGGCTTCTAACACATTGCAAGGCCTGCCTCAAATCAGCAGAGTCAATCTCTCATATGGATACTCTAAAAACTGCTCCCTAAGTGATTCTAATGTGAAACTAGGATTGCGAGCCACTAAAGAAATGGAGAGGCAGAACAGGACTCACCTAAGAACATAATCTCCCAGCTCAAAGCTCTTTCCTCCATAGATCCCTGCAGGTGGCCACATGCTACTATCGCTGGCTTAGCTCCTTGAAGCCGGAGGAAAGGCAGGCCCAGGACTTTTGAGGACCCAGACTAGGCTCCAACAGAGAATTTTCTAGAAAGGCACATCCCACTCCTCTAGTCTCCATTAAACAGATCTTTCTGAGCACCTACCATGCCAGGCAGGTACCCCTGGAAGTAACAGGGGTGAACAAGGGGCCCCTGCTGTATCCTAAACTGATGGATAACTATGTTCTTGGACTATGCTAAGTGCTTTGCATTCTTTTATTGTCTCCTTTAATCCTTATCACTAGTCTGTGAGGTAGGTATTATCATCCTCATTGTACAGAGGAAGAAACTAAGGCTCAGAAACATTAAGCCATTTGCTCAAGGTCTCACTGGTAGGAAGTAACATAAGTCTGACTCATTCCAGGCATGGACGCCAGCGTGGGGAGAAAACAGGGAGCAAAGATGAACTGGGGAACAGATATGCAAGTCAATGTAACTATGGCTTGACTGGGTTTTTCCAAACAAAGTTTTACATGGCAATTCTTTAAACACAGAGGAGGAAAAGAATTTAGAATTTTTGACAACATTTTGGGGCAGAGCTTCAAAGGCCCCAGATAAATAATGAATGTCACTGAAAGGCCACAGAGCAGAAGGGCTGAACCACGTTCTCACCATGCCAAGAGCTGCTGAAAAAAGTAAATACTTGACAGCGTGATCTCTGGGTTGTTAACACCATCTGAAAATCTTTCCAGATCAGCAGATTTCCTGGACAGCTATGATCCACTCTGGGGAGACTGGCAGCCATCGATTAATTCCTAATCAATGAGAAAGCAAATGATGGCAAATGAACCAGCCTGAACCTGGAAAGATTGTGGGTCTGGGGTAAAAGGCCATCCGCTTCCCAGCAGAATTCAAAGTAAGGGCCACGGTGAGAGGATGGAGAACAGGGAAATGGGGGAGAAGAGTTGCTGCCCAAGGAAGGAGGAGAGAAAGGGAGAGAGAGAAGCAGGCAGACAGATGGACTGAGCCTGAAGATAGCATGAGCTCCTGGGAGAGGGACAGCCCAGGGGAGACTGCTTGGGGTCACCTGGTGGTTGGTTTGTCCATGATGAAAGATTTTGTCTCACATGAGCTGTCATTAGGATGCATATGGATGTCCCTCTGACATAGGTTCCAAGAACATGAACCAATGGGAACTGAATGATGAGACATGAAACAAATTCCCAATTAAGTTACGTGACTCCATCCAGACTGACTGCAGCTGCAGGTTCTGAAATGGGTTTGCATGGGAGGCTGCAGGCAGTATGGAAAGGGAGAAATAATGGGTTCTCTGGTCAGCTAAGTTCAGGCAACACAGATTAGACAACAATAAACAATTTCTTTTCCATCTGACTTCTCTAAACCTCTGTTGTGATTTCTAAGATTAGAAAAGTTCTTCCCAAATTCATGTGACCACATGTGGAGCTGCTTGTGGATTTAGGATTTCAAGGAACATGGCTTAGGAAAGCTACTTGGGTACAAAAGGAATCAGTGGGGTCTGAGAGCCCCTTGGCTGTGTCACCTGGGGTCTGGTCATCTCTTGGACACTAAAGGTGGGTCACTATTTACCTGTCCTGCCTCACCTGCAGGATGGGGACATCCATGGTGGTGGTATCAATGGGCACATTCTTCAAATTTAAGTCCCTGAGATGTTTAAAGGTGTGAATGACTTTCAGTGGGTGTGACATTCTCAGAAATCAAAATTGGGACTCTTTAAGAAGGCAAAATGCAAAAGAACATTCTGGATGAACTCATCACTTTGCAAAAAGAAGAACAGAGGCCATGGAAGTCAAACGGTTTATGCCAAAGTCTCTCGGACAACTCAGCGGTCAGCTCGGACAACAACAGCTGGAACCCAAGGCTTCTGGCCTTCAGTCCGGGGATGAAGGTGCTCTCCAACTCCCCCACACCCCACCAAAGGCACAACTCCAGCCAATGTTTAAAAAATTAGAAGAACAGAGTCCTTGAGCTGTCAGAGAGGTAGTAAATTCCACTTTCCCATGGCTGGCCTACCTCTTGTTAGTCTATTGATGGCACTTGCACATGATTTATCCTGCAAAAAAAAATTAGTAAGCAAAGCAAGCTAGAGAAACCTCCGAAGGCAGGAAGCTAAACATTTGCCCACCACTAGAACAAATAAATATGCACATAGCTGCATTCCTCCCCTCTCCTTTGTTCAAGAAGCGGAGAAAAATAAGGCCAAAAGGGAGCATTTGGGAAATGGGTCACTAGGATTGCAAAAAGGGATGTTCCACTTAGCCATTCAAAATGTGTCTTGCTAATTAAGATTGTGTACTTGGTAACAGGGTCTACCTTTATGACAAATTTACCGACTGATCCAGAAATAGATCAACCAAGGTAATCCAGAGAGAAGCCTCGATGTCCTAAGAGAGGAAGGGTTGCCAGTGACCCAGCAAGACGTCTGGGTAAAGTAGAGATACCCCCAATTGTGTTCAATTAAAAGTTCTCTCCCACAGCAACCAGAGCTGGCCACTGCTCAGACAGAAACTTACATGGAATTTACTCCACCTTGCTTGACGATAATCTCAGGTCCCTCCTGGACTCAAGTGCTTTTCGCAGCAATGTTAGGTGGCATTTATTCACTCTTGAAGTATACATTCAACAAATATTTGCTACAGGAGGACCTTTTCTGAGAAGTACGGACACTACATGGACAACTCAAGAGTTCCTATGCCCATGGAGCACATCCTAGCCAAGCACCCCCACCATGCCGGGCATCTCCCTGAGTCCTCCAAGAACCCAAAGCCATACGTGTGACTAACCCCTTTGCTGGAGATCCTGAGGCTCAGAGTGAGAAAAAAACTTGCCCCAAGTCCATGGTAAATGGCAGATTCAAGACTGGAACCCAGGTGAGTAGGACCTCAAAGTATTCATTCACAAAACTTAATCATCCCTGCCTCAATTAAGAAAGGAGACTGCTTGATTGTACTCTCAACTGAAAGCTCCCTCTCCCCCTTTGTTGGAGGTCCCCAAGAGCACCCCAAGTGTGAAGATCTGCTAGGAGGACCCACAGGACTCAGCACATAGTTGTACTCACAGACACAATTTATTAGAGAAAAAGGTTACAGAGCAAAAACAGCATGGAAAAAGGTACACAGAGTAAAGTCTGGGGGAAACTAGGTGTAAGCTGTCAAGCTTTCCAACTATTTATCCTAAAACAGACCTGCTATTTAAACTTTTTCTGCACACCCTTCTGTTAGAAAAGCTGATCAGTGTAAATGGCCAAAGGGACTTGGAAGCAGACAAGGCCAGAAGTATAGATGAAAGTCTCCCTGGTAGAAGAATGGGCAAATTTGTAAAATAGACTATATGGAGGATTATTTTGGAGGGAGTGAATCGGGAATGGATAGGCGCTGGGTGATTTCATTATGAAAGAGGTTTGGAAAGGGGAAAGCCCTGGCACCAGCGTCAGAGGACCTAATGTTCTGTTTGACTTAAGGTCAATTCCTATTGCTAATGAGCTGTGTGACCTCAGCCAAGTCACTTAACCTCTCTGGTTTTCTCATCTGTAAAATGAGACGAAAGCTGAATTAGATAAGCCTCTAATGGTCTTTCTGTCTCTGATAGCATCTGGTTTTATAACTGACTCGAGATTTTCTTTAAAATAGAAAGATTCCCTGGCGAATTTAGAATATGACTCAATTCCACACAGCTTTCAGGAGCACATGTATCACAAAGTGAGACACATCTATGGATTCTTTAGCTAAAGGAAAAGCAAAGTGTGTGTTGGAGAGAGAGAGAGCATTTCTCAGCCAAGCAGCATTTGGAAATTCAGCATTCCTTGGTTCTACCAGTTTTTACCTCACTCAGGAAAAGAGAGTTGGATAGGCTGGTTTGGGAAGCTGGTGGTGGCCACAGAAGTCACTGCAGACACTTTGGGGGAAATTTCTCCAAGTCATCCAGCTACAGTGTTGGGGTCAAATCTAAGAAGCCCTCTGGTAGCCCCAGCTCATGATCTAGCATTTCCCTGTAGTGGTACTAAGAGTCAAGACATAGTACTCTGTGGGCTGGGAGGAACTGTGAATTTTCCTTCCTTTAATTCTGTTGATTGATTATAAAGTCTAGCCTACTTGGCAGAATTCATGATAGTGCCAGCGTCTCTACTACAGACACTGATGTGTAACTGGCATTAGACAGGATTGGGGATTTTAACCAATAAACATTTATCAAGCTCAAAGGAAGAGGTGGAAGACTAAAAACAAATCAGCGTGGTATCCTGCCCTCAGAGAGCTTAGCATCTATTAAGGAGGAAGCAGAGTGTCACGGAAAGGCCATGGGCTTTAGAAACAGACCTGAGTGGACTACTGCCCAACCCAATCGTTTATGTTTTATAACTGATTAGAGATTTGGCTATGTGGCCGTGGGCATGAAACACTTAACATCTGCAGCCTTAGTTTCCTCCTTTATAAAAGGGCATAACAGAGTCCAACTTTCAGGGCTGAGATGATCTACATGAAGGTCTTGCCACAGTGGCCAGCAGTGCCTCTGTCCTGTATTCGATGTAAATGGCACCCTCTGATTTTGCAATGTGCAGCCCTGGCCCATCTATGTAAGTGCTCAATACACAGTAGCTGCTATTACGATTGCCGCTGATGTTCCTATGCGGGTAAGTACCCTAAGGGAGGTACGTCAGAGCTGGGATGGAATTCAGAATTCATTCCCAGACATGAGCATGATTCACTGAAACAGCGCCACGTGAATTACAATTTGAACAATCGGAAACCTCTGGCCTGGCTGAGACTGGGGAGGGCATTCTAGCCAGACAGAAAAGTGTGCCTGAAAGGTGGGAAACCAAGGAGGTGCAGAGGTACCTATGGGTGCAGGTGGTGAACAGATCAGACCTTGGAGAACTTTCCATGTCCAGTACGAGGCTCAGCTTTAGGCTACTGGCAATGAGGGCTATTCGGTGTTTGATCACAGAGAGCAAGACGAGCAGGACTGGAGTCTGAGTGACAAGGGCTGGAGGTCAGGGAGACTCATCAGGAAGCTACTGCAAAAGCAGGAGGTAGACAGCAGCCAGAATTCAGGCGTGGGCATTTGGCTTCAACAGGGGATCTTTCTTTCTTTCCTTTTTGTTTTTTTTTAAGAGACAAGTTCTCGCTCTGTCACCCACGCTGGAGTGCAGTGGTACAATTATAACACACTACAGCCTCCAACTCCTGGGCTCACGCAATCCACCCACCTCAGTCTCCTGGGTAGCTGGGACTACAGGTGTGTGGCACCACACCTGGCTAATTTTAAATCTTTTTGTAGAGACGAGGTCTCACTTTGTTGCCCTGACTGGTCTCAAACTCCTGGCCCCAAGCGATCCTGA
Organism: Sapajus apella; assembly: GCF_009761245.1. NCBI lineage: Eukaryota > Metazoa > Chordata > Mammalia > Primates > Cebidae > Sapajus > Sapajus apella. The sequence goes on from NW_022436954.1 coordinate 26,556,354, forward strand.
TGCCTTGGCTTCCCAAAGTGTTAAGATTACAGGTGTGAGCCACTGCAGCTGCCTTCAACAGTGAATCTTTAAAGGGTAATATTCATGCATCATTTATTGAACAAATATTGTTCTCAGTTCTCAGATACCAGTGTCTAAGACAGACACAGCCACTAGGAGGCAACACAGTTCTTCCCTAGAGATGGGACACCACACAGTCCCCAGGTAAATGACACACCCTGCAGCCTGGTGGATAGTTCAAGAAAGCTGTTTCTGGGAATAAGAAGAGACATACCACCTTCCACCTCATCCTACTACACTCCCCTATTCCACTGCCCGTGGCTGCCCTGGCCTGATGAATGCCAAAGCAATGTTGTAAGAGAGAAGGAGGGTTGGCCAGGCGCCGTGGCTCACGCCTGTAATCCCAGCACTTTGGGAGGCTAAGGAGGGCAGATCACAAGGTCAAGAGATTGAGACCATTGTGGCCAACATGGTAAAACCCCATCTCTACTAAAAATACAAAAATTAGCTGGGCGTGGTGGCGTACACCTATAGTCTCAGCTACTTGGGAGGCTGAGGCAGGAGAATCGCTTGAACCTGGGAGGTGGAGGTTGCAGTGAGCCAAGATCGCGCCACTGTACTCCAACCTAGATGACAGAGTGAGACTCTGTCTCAAAAAAAAAGAAAGAGAGAAAAGCAGGGCTTTATCCCTCAACTGAGCCACATGGTGGGTCATGAGAAACAGACACAGAGCCTCAATGGAGCCCCAAGTCAGCAAGGGCTGCGCCTGCAGCAGCACTTCTGGAAGCTCCAGCACTGTGCTCAGTGCCCTCACCCCCCAGTGGCTAAGCCCCAGGAGATGGTTTTCTTCCCAATTACCACCTGAGACAAATGAGGCAGGACGCCACAGCGCTGGGAGCTATAGACCCTGGCCACCAGCACAGAAGCAGACTCACAGCTCTGACACTTTTAACAAGTACACAGGAGTAGTGGACAGATTCAAACTCCCTCTTATCCTCATCTCTCACCAGCCGGAGCCATTGCTATGCAGGGTCAGCGTCTCAGACATAGACGGTGTTTCTTGAATCATTTGTCTTTCTGGGGCCTTCCAAGTTGGGTTATTTTGTCCTATCCTTTCTAGTGACTACATGCTGACACTTTCTTTCCCCTTTTCCTCTTGCTTTCTGCCAGCTTAATTTTCTCCAGGGTAGTCTTTGCATTTGTTGTACCCCTAACTCTCCAACCCCTATTCTTTGGTAGATTTTACTTGACAGATTTCATTTTACCCTCTGCACAGACATCTGATCATCCCCTCATATCTGATGTGTTCTCTCCTCCCAGGCCTGAGTGCCTGATCATTGCCTTAAGAATCCTGCAGAAAGGCTATCTCCCCTGGCTACTCCCAAATAGAGTTCAAAGCTCCCCTTTTCTGCCACCTTGATACTCAAGAGAACTCATCAGTGGACCATGTGTCTGCGCCTCATCTTAGATAAGGAGTTTCCAGAGGCTGTGGTCAGGTCTTATCTCTCTTTATCATCCCAGTGTGCAACATGGGGCCTGGTTCATTGTAGGTACCAACACAGTTGGCTAAATGGATGGGTACACAAGGTAGACTGAATGAAGGACCATTTCACCAACTTCATTCGCCTCTGCTAGAGCAGCTGCCACCACCATCTGTTATAAAAGCTTCCAGTTGAAATGTTACTTCAGTTCCTTTCTAACACTTTCTGCCTACCCAAGCCAGGGATGCCTCCTTCACAGAGCTGGTCATCTGTGGGTAGCAGAAGGCAAGTGAATGCACCATGTCCCTCAAAGCTTTGAAGATATAGCTTGGGAGTCTTGCTGGGGTGGAGTGGTCCTGGCTCCATTCCCTGGCTACCTCATGTGCCCAAGGGTCATACAAAGACCCAGAGTTCCAGACTGCAGAAAACCCCAATGGCCCTATCTCCTTCTTCTTGGCTGTCACTCACACCCCCACCTAAACCTCCTCCAGCTCCATGATTCTAAACACGGGATAGGCTGAAGCATTCTCTTGTAGTTCTACCGGTAAATATGACTACCAGAAGATTTTTCCAAAAGGAGGCAGCGAGAGAAAAATCATAAAGACAGCAATGTCCCAGTTAGGGAATGAAAACCTGGATTTGCCACCAAATGAACCAAGACGCCCCTAGAGTCACCCCAGAAAATACAGCTGAAGTGTATCGAGGCGGCCGACAAGCACTTGCAGATGTCCCCTCTGCTTCCAGCCCTTTGAAATGACAGGGAGAGGTTAAAACGCAAGATCACAGTGCCGAGAAAGGATCATCACTGGGCCCCTTTTCTAAAATCCCGATGCTAGACATGTAACATTTATTTATTAAGAAAAAAAAAGAAACAACGACAACAACAAAAACCTGGCCAGCGCGGGGGCTCACGCCTATAATGCCAGCACTTTGGGACGCCGAGGTCACCAGATCACTTGAGGTCAGAAGTTCGAGACCAGCCTGGCCAACACAATGAAATATCATCTCTACTAAAAATACAACAATTAGCCGGGGGGGGGGGGGGCGGTGGTGGATGACTATAATTCCAGTTACTCAAGAGGCTGAGGCAGGAGGATTGCTTAAACCCAGGAGGTGGAGGTTGCAGTGAGCCAGGATCACACCACTGCATTCCAGCCTGGGCAGCAGAGCGAGACTCCGTCTCAAAAAAAAAAAAAAAAAAAAAAAATCTAATGGAAAAAAAGAAAAGAAATAAAGTTTCAGGCACTAAAGACTTGAGCTGGTGGTTCACCCTTGTAACACCACAGGGCATATGAAAAGTCAGGTATTGCTTTGTAGTGATGTAAGAGGTCGGAATCACAGGAGCCTGGCATGTAAAGTGAACTGCAGAGTCAAATACATTATGCCACGGCCATATGGGGAGATATTCTGAAACACTGATTGTTTTAGGAATTGTGAGTAACTTGAGAATGTGTACATGATACTATGTGCAGGGGGCTGAATTGTGTCCCTCCAAAGTTACGTCCACGTTCTAACCCCTGGTGCCTGTGAATATATGACTTTATTTGGAAATGGGGGCTCTGCAGATGTCACTGAGTGGAGGAACTTCAGATGAGATGATCTTCCATTTCAATTTGGCCCTAAATCCAATGACTGGTGTCCTTTTAAAAGTAAGTCGAGGGGCCCAGGCATGGTGGCTCACGCCTGTAATCCCAGCACTTTGGGAGGCCAAGGTGGATGGATTGATTACTTGAGGTGAGGAGTTGGAGATCAGCCTGACCAACGTGGTAAAATCCTGTCTCTGCTAAAAATACAAAAATTAGCTGGGTGTGGTGGTGCATGCCTATGTCCCAGCTACTCAGGAGGCTGAGGTAGAAGAATCACTTGAAGCCAGAAGGTGGAGGTTGCAGTGAGCTGAAATCACGCCACTGCACTCCTGCCTGGGTGATAAAGTGAGACTCCGTCTCAATACATGCATACACACACACACACACACACACACACACACACACACACACACACACGGAAATTTAGGACAAAGAGATAAGACATCTTGGGACTCTGGAGAGAATGCCAGGTAAAGAGGGAAGCAGAGATTGCAGGGATGAATCTACAAGCCAAGAAATGTCAAGGATTGCTGGAAGCTGCCAGAAGCTAGAAGAGAGGTATGCAGTGAATTTTCCTTCGGGGTCTGCAGAAGGAACAAACCCTGCCAACACCATGGTTTGGACTTCTCTTCTGAACTGTGGGAGAACTCTCTGTTCTTTTAAGCCACCAAATCTGTAGTAATTAATGCAGCCTGAGGAAACCAATATACTATGATATGTAGAAGCAGCTTATATGATTCTTTATAGGATGATTTCAATTATATGGTATAAAGTGGATGGACAATGGGTGTCCATTACTTCTACAAAGAGAGAAAAGGTTATCAAAAACATACAAAAAGTCTGCCATCTCTTATCACTGATGGATTATCTAAGAGCAAAGCCTTGCTGCCATGTAGTAGTTCTTACTTTCATCAGACATTGGATATTCAAAATATTCCAGGGAGGTAAGTGCACAGTAGGACATTATTCTCATTTTATGGGCGACAACTCGAGTTGGAGTGTGATCAGGAAGCTGAGAGGTGGCTGAGTCTGAATAAGACTTTAGGTCAGCAGCACCCATGCATTTGGTTATTTACCTGGTATTATGGGCTGAATTCCGTTCCCTCCTAAATTCCTATGTTGAAGTCCTAACCTCCAACACTTCAGAATATGACTGCATTTGGAGGCAAGGTCTTTCAAGAAGTGATTAAGTTACATGAGTTTTTTGTTTGTTTGTTTGTTTGTTTTTGGAGACGGAGTTTTGCTCCTGTTGCCCAGGCTGGAGTACAATGACACAATCTCAGCTCACCACAGCCTCTGCCTCCCCAGTTCAAGTGATTCTCCTGCCTCAGCCTCTCGAGTAGCTGGGATTACAGGCATGCGCCACCATGTCCGGCTAATTTTGTATTTTTAGTAGAGACAGGGTTTCACCATGTTAGCCAGGCTGGTCTTGAACTCCCGACATCAGGTGATCCACCCACCTCAGCCTCCTAAAGTACTGGGGTTACAGGTGTGAGCAATTGCACCTGACCTCTTTTTTTTTTTAGGGTGGGCCCTAATCTAATGTGAAGACACAGCAAGAAGACGCCACCCACAAGCCAAAAAAAAAAAGCGGGGGCGGGGGTGCTGGGAGAAACTGGACCTGCTGAAACTTGTGCTTAAACTTCCAGCCTCCAGAACAGCAGATACATTTCTGTTGTTTAAGCCAGCTGGTCTGTGGTATTTCCTTAGCAGCCACAGCCAACGAATACACTTAAGAAGGCTGGAACACACAGCCTCTGTGCCTGTTTCCCTTTTTCCTGTGGCATTTTCCCTGGGCTCAAACAGGAAGTGGGAAAATACATAATTTCCAGTTACAGGTTCCTCCTCCCCAGTGAGGTTACTTCTGAGCTAACAACAGCCAAGACTTTTGGCAAGCCTGTTTTTGGAAGAAGGTTCACCCTGCCTTGTGGAGAGAAAGAGTGGTCAAAGCCACATTCACCTGATGTGCCACCTTCTTCTGGTTTCTCTTTCAAAGCCACCATGGGAAAGAGGGAGGGGACACCAGGCCTTGGGTTTCCTTTCTGGCCAAGGAGTTCTTTGGGACTTTTAAACAGGGGAAGCAAAGTTGTGGGAGACAGCGTGTTGTGCCTGGGGCACAGGCTCACAGAGAGAATTGGGTTCAGATACTGGTTCTGATCACTCCTGGGTGACCCCAGGCAAACCACTTTCCCAGGCTGAGACTCAATGTCCTCATCTGTAAAATGGAATTAACCCCACCCGCCTCACTGGTGACTATGCATTTGCAATGCCAAACACTTAGCATAGTGCCCACCACACAGTCCGTGTTTACTCAATATTTGTTATGTGTATTAATGAACAGGTTGCACCAATTTGGCTCCTTTTTCAACTGTACCTAAAGCTCATTGGGGTGGTTTGCCTCTTTTCCCTTGGGTTCCATGAGCCTGGAACTGGATTTTTGTGTGACTGCATAGTGCTTTCAGATATTGAATTTTTTTTCCTCCAACATTTAAGAATCAAGAGCTTTCACACAGAAATTCCAACCTCTGTCTCCTTTAGGTAAACTGGAAGAGGCAGCAATGCAGAAAGCACCTCCCTACATGGCAGTGCCTGGCTGCGGCTGGGGTGGGGGCTTCCCTTTGATGTGGCACACGGCCTCCAATGTGTGTGAGCCTCTCCTCACTGGCTGCACCACTGCTCCGCCCGCCTGGCTTCTTTTAGACGCTTGTACTTACGACTAAGTGCAGGAAACGGGGGCAGGAACGAGACAGTGGGTTCAGCATGAATTGTGGATCAAGTAACCCAATCCTCCTCCACTCAGACTAAAGGGCTAAGACATGCTGAGGGCTGGGGACATTCAGACTTCAAGAGGAGCCAGGTTTAAGGCTAGCAGGTGAACAGGTTGGCCTAGTAATACTCTAACCTCAGCCAGGCGTGGTGGCTCATGCCTGTAATCCCAGCACTTTGGGAGGCTGAGGTGGGCGGATCACCTGAGGTCCGGAGTTCGAGACCAGCCTGACCAATATGGTGAAACCCTATCTTTAAAAAAGAAAAAAAAAGACTCCAACCTCAAAATTTCGCCAGCAGCTACTAAATAAAATATGATTACAAATCACACACACACAGCAGAACTACAGAGCAGGAACAAAGAGGCAAATGGATATTCATGTGTCTATATCTTCTTCAGCTCACTTAATACAGCCAGGATGTGTGAATGAGGTAGAAACTGCAGTCCACCCTTTCACCAGAGTAAAACCATCAGAGAGGCCAGAAAATAAGGAGTGACTCTAGCATGTCACTGCATTCAGTGTCCCAAATGAGGTCCACAGAAGCTGCTAAGGATGGGCACCATCCATCTGGAAACCCTAGCCATGGCTGGATGGCTTCCTCAAAAGTGAAGGAGTGGGAGGAGACTGGAAGCAAGCAATACTAGTTTATTTTTCCTTAGAAAATGGAACAAATTAGCCGGCACATCCTGTCTGAGATTCAGGGAAAGGTCCCAATTGTATGGTTGGGGAAAAAAAAACAAAAACAAAACAAAACCCTCTGATACTGCAATTTCACAGAGCAGATCGATATTGCAGCTGAAATGGGAATTTATTGCCTTCGGAAATGCAGATGAGGCTATGCACTGTGTTTTATCCTGCCTTCCACCCAACTACTCAGCCAACTTCCTGTGACCCTGGCTGCTCCAGCCTGTTACCTCTTCAGGTAACGGAGAGTGCTCCGTGCAGAGCCTGCCTGTCACCTGGCTCACTCCAAGTGTTGCCATAGAAACCACTATGTGAACATGCCCTTCATCTATATGGACTAGCCAACATCGCTTCTTCCCTACCCCTATCTCCCTTTACTGACTCATTCCCTACTTCCCCCTCTCACCAAATTCTCCTATTCTGGGTACTGCCTAGACCAACGACCCAGTAAGCATGGACTAAAGTTGATCAGATGAGCTACAAGATCAAACCCCAGACCTCAGGACAGGGATGGGGCTGTGGTTTTCCATTCAGGCAGCTGTCTCCGTTTTCCTGGAGGGATGCCTCCACTTCCACATCCTCCCCAGCCTTCCAAGAGGCACATAAAAATTCAATCCCTGCTTTCTCTTTACTTTTATCTCTGCTGTGTGCTCTGGGGAGTTTTTACAAAACAAACGAACATGAACTTCAAGATATGAGAGTGTAAATCACTGCAAAGTCTCCCAAGCCTCCAAATGCTACAAAGCTACTTAGCCAAGGACCAAAGAAAACCCCGATAGGTGATTATTCTTATTAAATAAACATTATCCTGCCTTTGCATTGCTTCCTAGTTGACAGAGCATTTTCACATCTATCACTGCCATCGAATCCCCCTGACAGCCCACACAGGAAGCATGGCTAGTACCACACATACCCCCATTTAGGGTGGAACCATTTTTTAAAATACAGAAACACACACACACACACACACACACACACACACACACACAGAGAGAGAGAGAGAGAGAGAGAGAGAGAGAGAGAAAGCTCAACAGCACCCAGAATCAAAACTAGCTAGGATTTTGTCACATTTTTGTTAATTATTTTTCACTCTAGTACCTTTCAGATAAGGCAAAGAAGGATGCTTTATCCACTTCAATTGCATTGCCTGCTCACCCCTCGCCATGCCCCGTGACTCCCAGGTAATTATTTTCTTCAGTTTGTTTTACAACCTGAACGTCTATTTTTTAATACTTTCATAGACACATTTCTAGCTATGATACATAAATAATATTGGTTTACATGAGCTTTTAAAGTGTACAGAAGGGCTGGGTGCGGTGGATCACGCCTGTAATCCCAGCACTTTGGGAAGCCAAGGCGGGTGGATCACAAGGTCAAGAGATGGAGACCATCCTGGCCAACATAGCGAAACCCAGTCTCTACCTAAATATACAAAAATTAGCTGGGCGTGGTGGTGGGCACCTGTAATACCAGCTACTTGGGAGGCTGAGGCAGGAGAATTGCTTGAACCCAGGAGGCGGAGGTTGTGGTGAGCCGAGATGGCACCACTGCACTCCAGCCTGGTGTCAGAGCTAGATTCCGTCTCAAAAAAAAAAATAAATAAAATAAACTATAAATAAAGTACACACAAGTTCAGGTGCAGTGGCTCATGTCTATAATCCCGGCACTTTGGGAGGCTAAAGTGGGTAGATCGCTGGAGCGCAGGAGTTCAGGACCAGCCTGGGCAACATGGAGAAACCCCATCTCTATAAAAAATTAGCCGAGCATGGTGGTGGGCATCTGTAGTCCTAGCTGCTCAAGAGGCTGAGGTGGGAGGATGGCTTCAGCCGGAAAGTTGAGGCTGCAGCAAACCGTGATCGTGCCACTGCACCCTAGCCTGGGTGACATATGAAACCCTGTCTCAAAAAGTAAGTAAATAAATAAAAATAAAGTGCACAAAAATTGTATTATTACCATACTATCAAGGAACACCTTGCTCTTTTAAAAATACTCACCTGCGGCATGGTATTCCATCAAAGGATTTGTCAAATCCCCTACAGATAGACATTTAGACGGTTTGTTAATTTTTCATCATTATCAACAATGAGGATATGAATGAGCCTAACCGCATCCTCTTCTACATGGGGCAAGGTGTTCTATGGTGTGAGAAGGGTGCTGCCGACTTGGTTTACTTTCACCTACCTACCGGAAAAAGTGCACATCCCGTCATGGGCTCGTGGTTCACCACATTTCCCCTTCTGCAAACTGCCCAGGTAAGTCTTTGTTAAGAACAAACATGCTGCATTCAGAGGTAACAAACACAGCTTTCCGAGATACAACAAATCATTTCCCTTGTCCTGCTCATCACTGCTGACTGTTCTTTTCACGGCTGCCAGAGGGAATATTTACTTTTCCCTAGCATGGTGCTTAGCCCAATAAGAGATACATCATTTTCCAGAGCATCCCCAAGGATGTCAGACTGACCTATTCCTGACTCAGCCTTCAGGACTGCCACAGAAGAACCAATCAGTGCCCAGCTCTACACCCACAGCGCATTCACTTTGGCTGGATTCCTGCTGCCAAAGCTTCCAGGGGAAGAGAGGTTCCCCCACCCCATTCTTTCCACACTAGTTATTCCCCACATCCATTCTCAGAGGGCACGCCTATGTTATCCCTTCACCCTTGTCTCATGGACATAATTTAAACACAAGCCACAGACAGACAAAGACACCAATTGCCCTCTTGTTGTCCTCCCAAAACTGGTGGGGTTCGGTGGTTTATGGGAAAGGGCACGGGTTTGTACTCATCAGCTGTGTGACTATGGGTAAGTTACTTACCCACTCTGAGCCTCAGCTTTCTTTCCTGTTAAGATGAGGGTTGTTCTAAGAATTAGAAAAAATATATATGAAGCGACTGAAAAATATCAGACACTCAATTCATGGCAAGCAGCAAGCCAGGAGGATCTTGTTAAACATCAGTACAGCAAACAAGGATCCGCTCTGTGGAGACAGAGAAGATGTGGTCCAAACTCTAACAGTGAGGCCTGAATGGAGAGACAAAACGAGGATACACACAGACCAAAGCTGCGATCATCTATAAATGACTGATGAATTCCGTGGACTGGAACTGAAATCTTCATGGAGAAGGCGGGATGTGAAGTTGGGTCTGCCCCACCTCCAGGGGACATTTGGCAAGGTTTTAGAGACATTGTTAGTTGTCACAACTTAGGGGACAGGGATGCTACTAGTGTCTAATGGATAGACCTCAGAGGTGCTGGCTAACATCCTATAATGCAACAAAGAGTTCACCAGTCCAAAAGGCCAGCAGTATCAAGGTCAGGCAACCCTGAGTGGAGCCATGAAGAAAAAAGGGCATTCCAGGCAGGCTGGCCACACAGGGACAGCAGGGAGCAGAAGTAAGGGTTGCACTTTCTTGAGATGGTAAGGACATTTATCTGGCTTAAACCAAGGCTGCCAGCCAGGGCATATTGGGTGGGAGAGGGGAGGACAGGCAAGGTGTGTATAGGTAAATAGTCAGGATCCCTATTATATAGGGATTACATATTACTCTATTACCTGAGGCCAGAGGACGGCTACCTGTATTCCTTGCTGGGTCACAAGGCTGGGCTCTCTGCAAAGGCAGGACTCACAGAATCAAAGGTGGTTAACTGGAAAACACCATCCAGACCAAGAGTCTTACACTTTCTACCACCAGATCTTCATGGTGCACCCACCCCTCCAGCCCGCCAAGCATCACATGTTCTGACAACTGCCATCTTCTAAACCAGAGGCATTTCCAAGTAAGATGTATATAAGGGCAGCTTGGTAGCAAAAAATCTGTCTCCAAAATGCAGTTATTAAGTACTAATTAATATGATTCCCATTTTTTTTACTAATCATAAATGTCACTGCCAAGCCAAGCCTCTGACCACCACAGTGGGTGTTGCTATGAAGTTGGAATGAGTCCAGTCAAAGGCAAAGACATCAGGCATTTTTAATTAATACTGAAAATAGCCTCAGAGTCACCCCTCACCAATATGTTCGTCAAGACCTTACTTTGGAAATCTTTGACTTGGTCCAACTACTTCATTGCATAAAAGATAAAAGAGACTATCAATAAAAACTAACTGATCTATTCCTGCATCGTGTGCCAGGCACTGTGCTAGACATGACACATATCATCTCATTAAATTCTCCCAACCACCCAAGGAAGTAGGTACTATTAGCAATCCCATGTACTTGACTTTCAGAAATGTCATGGTCACAAAGTTAAGAAAGGTGAGAATCGGGATTTGAACCCATATCTCTCTGAATCCAGAGCCCATGTTCTTGCCCATGAGGCAATGGATGGTTCCCTTGCAGAGGACACTTAGCTGGTGTCACTGTCAGCCTTGGACCCAACTCCCTGATCTTCAGTCAAGCACTTAGGCTGATGCACCTCAAATGCAACAGTTTAAAGGGCCCCTGAGTTGTGCATGGCCCAATAAACTCTACCCTTAAGAGGTGGTTTGACTTAAAAAAAAAAAAAAAAAAAGAACACTTTTCTCTTATCTCCTGTTAAAAAATAATGAGCACAGCTGAGCTAGAGATGTCTGTGAATACAGACAAAACAGTTACCCATCACAGAAGCAAATAAATATGTAAATGGTTGCCCGTTCCTCTGCTCACTCTGCCTTCATCTCTGCAGCAGGGGAGAGTGGCATCAACAGTATTTTTCAAGAAGTGGTTTAGGATTACGTGGTGGAATTATTATTTATCTATTCAAAATATGAGGCTTGCTAATTAGGTCATAATGGTACTCATTTATCATGTGAATTTGGAGCATATATTGTATTGATCTACAATGTTGTCTGCAGGCACAATGCGCTTATTAATACCAGCTTAGCTGTGCCGTGCTGTTCTCACGAACCTTCAACCTCCTGGAAACCAACTTAAGTGATCCAGGCTGACTGCAAATGAGGGGCGTGTTGCTATTACACTGTTTCCATTAGGGTTCCTAGGCTTGAATGCTTCACCTTCAGAATCTTTCCCTTGGATTTTGTCCAGAGTTCCCAGACTGCAGAGGATCTGCTAATTCCGAAGAGAGGTTACAGATAAAATGAACTCATGGGATTATGTCATTAGAAGTTGGTTGGGTAAAAACTGAACTGGTAGCCATGTGAATTGAGCCCTACATTTGAAAAGGTGTTCAGGTAGGCCAAGGATATTAAATGTTCTGGCTACCCTAGCAGGTGTCAGAGATGTCCCTTATTTATATTCACAAACAGTGACAGAATGGTCCATCACAAATCTGTTTCCTGGTTAACCTCAGTTCAGGTTGCTGGCCAGTGACAACTGAGGCTTAGCATGGCTAAGTTATGTTCCATGGACCTCTTCCTAACATCTATGCTGAATTCTGGCCCTGCCGTTTGGTGGTTGTAGGGCTATGGGTAACTGTATTAGGCTGTTCTTGCATTGCTATAAACAAATAATTGAGACTGGGTAATTTATAAACAAAAGAGGTTCAGACTGGGCATGATGGCTCACACCTATAATCCCAGCACTTTGGGAGGCTGAGGAGGGCAGTTCACTCAAGGCCAAAAGTTTGAGACCCGTCTGGCCAACATGGCAAAAACCGGCCCCTACTAAAAATACAAAAATTAGGCAGGTATAGTGGCACATGCCTGTAATCCCAGCCACTCAGAAGGTTGAGGCACGAGAATCACTTGAACTCAGGAGGCAGAGGTTACTGTGAGCCAAGATCACACCACTGCACTCCAGACTGGGTGACTCAGGCTGTCTCAAAAAAGAAACAAAAGAAGGAAGGAAGGGAGGGAGGGAGGGAGGAAAGGAAGGAGGAAGGGAAAGGAGAGAGAGAGAGAGAGAGAGAGAGAGAGAAAGTTCGTTTAATTGGCTCATAGTTCTGCAGGCTTTACAAAAAGCATGGTGCAGGCATCTACTCAGCTTCTGGGTGGGCCTCAGGAAGCTCTCCATCATGGCGGAAGGTGAAGGAAGAGCAGGCATGTCACATGGTAAAAGCAGAGGCAAGTATGAGAGAGTGGCAGGAGGTGCCACACACTTTTAAACAAGCATGTCTCAAGAGAACTCACTATCGTAGAGACTGCATGAAGGATCCGCCCCCATGATCCAAACACCTCCCACAGGGCCCCACCTCCAGCACTGGGGATTACAACTCAGCATGAGATTTGGGCAGGGACAAATATCCAAACTGTATCAGTAACTTACTTTACTTCTCTGTACCCTGGCCTCAGTTGTGAAATAGGAACAACAGGATCTACCTTGTGGGGTCGTTATGAGGTCTACCTAAGACAGTAGACAGGAAATACCTGGTGCATAGTGGGCACTCAGGCTTTTATGGCTCAACTTCATCCTTCTGAGACAGGTCAGCATGCTGCCTGCCGCACACATTCATGAAGGCCAATTAGCATAGAGCACAGGACTCAATGTACACAGATTCATGTGCACAGATGAACTGGGTTATACGGAAGGAACGTCTTACCCTGAAGGAATGATGCTAGCAGGTCCTTGGGAGCTAGAGTGTTGGCAGTGTTGATCCATGAGATAACTCCAAGAAATAATTCCATGGTTGGGTACTTTTGGAAAATGCCAGACACAATATCCCACTTAGGGATTTCTCTATTCTTTTTCCTTTTTTTTTTTTTTTTTTTTTTTTTTGAGATGAAGTCTCACTCTACTGCCTAGGCTGGAGTGCAGTGGCGCGATTTGGCTCACTGCAACCTTCACCTCCCAGGTTCAAGCAATTCTCCTACCTCAGCCTCCTGAGTAGCTGGGATTACAGGAGCTTACCACCACACCCGACAGACTCTCACTCTGTTGCCCAGGCTGGAGTGTGGTGGCACAATCTTGGCGCTGCAACCTCCGCCTCCCAGGTTCAAGCGATTCTCCTGGCTCAGCCTCCTGAGTAATTGGGATTACAAAAGCGTTCCTCCATGCCCAGCTAATTTTGGATTTTTAGTAGAGATGGGGTTTCACCATGCTGGCCAGGCTGGTCTCAAACTCCTGGCCTCAAGTGATCCACCTGCCTCAGCCTCCCAAAGTCCTGGAATTATAGGCGTGAGCCACTGCGCCCAGCCCCACTCAGGGATTTCTAAAGCACCCAAGACTTGTGGCAGTTCCAAAGCAAAAGAAAGCTGTTTGACTTCATTTTACGTGGGGTTTTTCATACTTTTTCAATCACTGTTTTGTGGGATGGTTGGGTGATGGCATGAAGGAGTTTATTATTTTAAACACTGGGGGTAATGAGAAGAGTCAGAATGGGAACAGAAGGCAGGAAGAAGGAAAGCAAGGTCAGAATTGTTGCCACCCCTCAAGGCTTAGGGGCCAGAAATAACAACTCTCCAGAATCTTCCCAAACCACAGCCATGGGGAAAGGGCAAAAAGCCAGTAATGAATCTTTCGAGAATCAAAATGCACAGAACTGGAATGCAGAGGCACGACTTTTCCCAGACATTTCCCTGGACTTCTGGCTTTGATCTGAAAGACCAGGGACAAGCCACAGCAAAACTGTGTGCTTATTAGACTTTGTGTATCAATGATTCATACAGAAAAGTCAAGAGGCTGCATCTCCAGACTGAGTCAAAAGAAGGTGGATGCTCAGTTTTCCCAAGTATCCACCAAACATCGCTCTCCTTTCCCTGCACCTACAACAGTGAGAAAGAGAAGGAGGGAGACAGAGAGGGAAAGAGGGAAAGTGGAGAGAAGAAAGGTGCTAAGAGTAGAGAACCAGGGACATGAGAGTAACCAGGAGAGAAACCTAGAGGCAGGGGAACTGGAAGAAGTTATTAGTGTTTTACCCCCTTTAATACCCTCATGGTACCAGGCAGAGGATGTATGCCTCCTGGGTCCCCAGAAAGCTGGCAGCACCCACCACCAGCTTGCCAACTCTGAGCTATTCTTCCTGCTGCAGATCAAAAGGCAGAACTTCCCAGCATGAGAGGGGGTTCCCAAGAGCAAGTTAAACATAACTGCAACTGAATGAGCCCAAGAGGGAATGAATGATTCCATTTCTCTCTGAGGTCCCTGACAGATGCCCAATGTGGCTGCAGCTACCTTCAGCTGAAAGGCTGGGTTCAGGCTTGCAAAAACCACACTGCTGCCTCCTCCATGAGATGAGAAGGGGGCCTACAAGAGCTCCCTTGAACAAAAATATTGTATCTCATTCCCCACACCACTGTTAAGATGATATGTAAAATTCCCTCAGAGCTTGAGACCTTCGGATGAAGAAATCACTTCCTTCGGACATGCAAATGTTGCAGGTCCTAGGGAGTGAGAATCAATGATTGAGTGGCCTAAGACACGACAGGAAAAACAAGATTAGGAAAACTCGATTTATACAGGAACTGATAAAAGTACTTATTAATATCATTAATGCTTATTAATAACTAATGACAACAGGCACTGCACATTAAGGAGACCATCTGTAACACTTCACACATCTTAAAATTGCAATCGTGAGGACTGTACAATGCATTGCAATGTATCCCTCTACCTTCTGGAAGCTTCTCAGGATCTCCCTCCTCAGTTTCCATAAGATGCTGATGTTTTAATTTTGCCTTGTAGGAGGTAACATGCAGATGAACAAGATTTTTTTCCCCAGTGTCTGGCTGCCCATCCAAATGTCTGATGTCCTTCTGATTTTGTCTCCATTCCTGTTATGCTTGATCCAAAATTATCCAGGTTGCTATGTATGCATGTGTATGTGTATGTATACATATATGTTATATATACTTGGAAATCAGAAAGAGGGAAGAAGGAACAAAGCCAGATTTTCTCAGCTTCCAGTTCTTTCAACTAGAATAGACATTTAAGAACCCACGCCCAAGCAGAACTGGACCATTTTATCCCTTGATGCAGAAAATAGATTTGGGCTGGGCATGGTGGCTCATGCCTGTAATCTCAGCACTTCGGGAGTCTGAGGCAGGAGGACTGCTAGAGCCCAGGAGTTCGAGGCCAACCTGGGCAACAGAGCAAGACTTCCTCTTAGTTTTTTCCAAAAGAAAAGGAAATGGACTTGGGCTGGGGATGGTGGCTCACGCCTGTAATGCCAGTACTTTGGAAGGCCGAGACAGAAGGATTGCTTGAATTTGGGAGTTCGAGACCAACCTAGGCAACAGAGCAAGACCTCATCTCAATTTTTTAAAAAAGAAAAACTGTACTGAGGCTGGAAATGGTGGCTCATGCCTTAATCCCATTACTCTGGGAAGCTGAGACAGGAGGATCGCTTGAGCCCAGGAGTTCGAGACCAACCTGGGCAACCACAGTAAAGCCCCGTCTCAACTAAAAAAAAAAAAAAAAAAAAAAGAAAATGGACTTGGCCTTCTTAGGCCATAGGGAAGATGAATCATCACTGCAGGAGGTGCCAGAAAATGAAAAAGGAGAGCTAAAGTGAGTTGAAGTTTCCAGATAAAAGGTAAATAAAGGTAAAATTTAATGAGCATATACCAGGGGCCAAACACTAGACAAGGAGCTATTTTAATCAGTATCTCATTTATCTTCTCAAAATAAAATCCCCAAAACATTATGAAACTCATTATTTTATCCTCAAAATGGGGAGAGGAAGTCACTTGCCCAGGGTCACGTGGCCGGGAAGCCACAGAGGTGAGAAGCGAACTCAGACCTCTGACTCTGAGGTGGTGCTCCCACCTCTGTACACAGAGCCCCTCATGACCTTGTACCTGGGAATGCCTTAAAACAAGCCAAAACCCTGGATGGGCTTAAACTGCTGCATTCACTCAACAAGCACCACGTAAGGTCCTCTCCTCTCTGGGCTGTAAGGTGCCCAAAAGTGATGTATGGATAGGAAGAAAAAACACGACGTCACCTGGAACCTAACTAAAAGTCCATGGGCTTCTGAGTCCTGAACAATTCCTCTATCACAAGGTATTTACTGCGGCTTTGTGATCTTCGACAAATCACCTAGCCATCGTGTGCCTCAGTTTCCTCATCTATAAAATGGGGAAATAACGATACCTACGTCTTTTGGGTTGTTGTGTGAACTAACAAATTGTAAATATAAAGCACTATGAACAGTGTTGGGCACGCAGTCAACTCCACGTAAGTTTAGCTACACTGCATTATTGCTCTTATTAGGTAAACATACATCATCGAAGCATATGTACACGCACACACAGTCACACTTTTTCTTTTTCTCTTCTCTCACACAAAAAAATGGTTATTGAGACACATTTTCCAACAAGAGACAGTAGACTTGGCAAAGGAGCCTCTTAATGCAGACTCCTTTATTTTCCATCTTTTGCTCTCCTTTATAAATAGATTCACCAAATTGATGCTTAATAGTTTAATATCGGGTTCATATTAATTTCACCCTGTCTGAACTTCAAAGGGACACAGTGTTCTGACTGTGAATGAAATGAATTTCAGTTGCAAGTTTCCAAGGGATCAGAGCCGGGGAAAAAAATTCCCAGCTGATCTAAAAAGACAAACATCTCCTTGGTGCTCTTTTAAAGCTATTTGGGTTTTACAGAGCTTTCGCCCCAAGCAGGGGAAATCCAACAGCCTTCGCCCGGCGAGCACAAGGTCCCACAGACACTAGATGGCACTAGAACATGCTCAAAACAAAGGCCACCCAACACCTCAGTGCCTCTGGTCCTTCGCCCAGCCCACCCCAGGCCCCAGGTGGGCTCAATGAGGCAAGATGTGTGATACAGGTGATACAAACTGGAATAAACCATGCAAACGTCAGTAATTATACACAGGAGTCAAAAAAGCAATGTTATATGCTTGGACAAAATACAACCAGGTATTCTTTTCTGGATTTCAAAATGCAAATCATTACAATCATTCAGTACTTAACACTACTGAGCTGTACATTTAAAAATGGCTAAGACGATACGTTTTATGTTAGGTATATTTCGCCAGAATTTTTTTAAAAAGCAAAGCATCCCCAATAATAAAAGTAGTATTTTCATTCCTAAGAAATAAACACAATAATGTGGTCAGTTACCATCTCACTGTGGTCTGATGTGTTCCAGCCCCAAAGCAACAGAACAGTCGGTATTTTACAAATTGGCTGGTTCCAGGCCACTGCCATGGAGCTCATACCTCTGTTCCTTTCAAAAACATCGCTTTATATAAATACCAACCTCCGTATCTTTGAGAAGGCTTTGAAGCAGGTTGTTCTCACAGAAAGAAAGGTCCTATGCCCCACACCAGCTCTGGGATGTGTCTGCTGCTGCCTTGAGCCTCACCATCTGCAATTCATTTGTGTGGAAAGACAAGACGGCCAATTCAAGCACAGATTACTGGTGGTTTGAGAGCTGGTGGCGTGAGAGCTGGGGAAAGGCAGAGAAAGCCTCTCGAGTGTCCTCATGCCAAGGTGGATAAAGCTGCTCTGCTGGCTGGCCACCCTTTGAGCCAACTGCGCAGCTCAGCCTGGATTCCAGCCGCAAGTCAGGTGAGGACTCCTGAGATGCCAGGGCTGTGAGGGGCACCAGGTCTCTACCCTGGCCACCAGCAGAGTGGGATAAAGATGCTGGATCCTGAGAATGGGAGGCAATCCATGAAAGAGGCCATGGGCACTGGACTTGGACTGAAAGAGGCCTGGGGCTGAATTCCAGATTCCGGAGCTGGCTCCTTCCAGAAGAGTGAACCTGGGCAGCTCTCTCAGCCTCAACTTCTACCATTGCCAAGTGGGGATGGTAATGATCATCGCTCCTGAACTAGTTGCTGTGAGTATTATGTGGGCTGATCTGTAAGAAGAACCAAATATGAACACAGTGCCTGGATGAAGCCTGAATGACTTGCACGAAGCAGGAGCTCAGAGTGGGGTTGAGGAGAACAGAGGAACTGGCAGGGCCCCAAGGGGAAACTCGGAGTCGTCACCATCTGGACTGAAGTGGTCACTGCTTTGTGGGCAAAACTGGTGCCAGCTTGCCTCAGCCCTGAAAGTCATTCAGGCTTCATCTGGGCAAGGAAGCACTCCCTCCAGCCTCCTGCCCTCCAAGCCTCCTTCCAAACCCTTTGATGGCCTCTCACTGCCCTGAGGATCAAGGCTGGGATCTTAATACCGTTTTTAAAATCCAGCCCCTTCTACCTTCCATGGACACATCCAGTGTGCAGGTCTGTGCACACTCCCCCCCTTCATTTGTGAGTTCTATCCCGTGAGCCCCATTCTCTTTACCTTATGCCCTCACACATGCTGCTCCCTACACCGGGAAGACTTCTCTTCAGGCTCCTATCACCCCTCAGGCCTCAGCCAAATGCCCCTTCCTCAGGGAAGCCCATCTTGCTCCTATCATGCCCTACACTTTTCCTTGACGAATCATCATGCTTGAAATAGCCTGTTTAATGCCTGTCTCACAACTCGGCAGTGAACTGTAAGCACAGGGTCTCAGCTGATAAAAGCTAGCCATTACTATTATTATCCATTCAACAAGTAATGACTGAGACCCTCCTGATTTCCAAGCACCACTATGGGGGCTGAGGACACTGCAGTGAACAACAAACAAAACATCGAAGTTCCTTCCTGGAGCTTACGTCTTACGGAGGGAGCCTAGCACACAGGAATGACTATAACGACACTGTATACCCAATGGTGATAAATACTATAAAGAAAAATATAGGCCGGGCGCGGTGGCTCATGCCTGTAATCCCAGCACTTTGGGAGGCCGAGGTGGGTGGATCATGAGGTCAAGAGATCAAGACCATCCTGGTCAACAAGGTGAAACCCCGTCTCTATTAAAAATACAAAAAATTGGCTGGGCATGATGGTGCGTGCCTGTAGTTCCAGCTACTCGGGAGGCTGAGGCAGGAGAATTGCTTGAACCCAGGAGGCAGAGGTTGCGATGAGCCGAGATCGTGCCATTGCACTCCAGTCTGGGCAACAACAGCGAAACTCCGTCTCAAAAAAAAAAATTAAAAAAAGGAAAAAGAAAAATATAATAGGGAAGGGAAAAAATGCAGTTTGATAGAGGGTGGTCAGGGAAGGTCTCACTGAGCAAAAACCCAGAGAAGGCAGGCAGACTGGGGAGAGTGCTGGGTGGTGAACATTCCAGGCAGGTTTTAGGGCCAAGAAGGAGGCTTGGGGCAGACATTGCAGCTGGGATGCCTCCTTCCACATTTTCTGACTGCCTCACAGCAATGGCCAATTGCATGGCCTCTCTGTGCCCTAGGTGAGGAAATCCACAAAACAACCTAAGTTTTGCCTGTGGCTCCTGGGAAGGGACCTGGCACAAAGGACGATTTATAAAATCTGAGCCCAGAACATCCCTTGCGGTCCCAGCAAGGTTGGATTTGATACTGGCTCACCTCCTCTGAACAAAGTCTGGGACATGATCAATCCTAGTTCCTTGTTTGGCTTCCAGACTTGTCTTCCAGGTGGGCACAGGCTACTGGGGACGGAGGTGGTGGGGTTGATTTCACAGGGAATCCCAGACCGCAGACCTCTTGCTCAATGTCAGAATCAGCAAAACACCAGGTCCTACTTGCAGCAGCCTCTGCCATCGACATTTGCAAGCCATATCCTTTGGTTTTCAGTTTTTGTTTGAGAAAAGACTTAGAAGAGGGCTAATAGTGTTCCGCTCAGAAGCAGGCAGAGAACAAATGCGATATGCTCTTCTAACCTAAACTTCCCACACGATGAGAGGGACATTTCTATCTGGGAAGGTCTATTAAATCTCTCGAGCTAGAGGCAGGGGCTGGTTCCCTCAACATTATTCCTCTCTGCTCCCCAAACATCATATCTAGTATTGAGACCTGTACTTCTACTTCCTTAACATCTCTTGACTCTGTCCACTTCCCACCATCTTACAGGGAAAGCCACCAGCATCCCTCAAGTAGGATAAAAAGGTAGCATCCCAGCCGGGGTCTCTCTACTAACCTTGACCTCTGCTCACCACTGTTCCACCGATGCTAATACAGTTTTTCTTTTTCTTTCCTTTTTTTTTCTCTTGAGACAGAGTCTCACTCTGTCACGTAGACTAGAGTACAGTGGCGTGATCTCAGTTCACTGCAACCTAGTCCTCCCGGGTTCAAGTGATTCTCCTACCTCAGCCTCCTGAGTAGCTGAGACTACAGGTGTCTGCTACCACATCCAGCTAATTTTTGTATTTTTAGCAGAGATGGGGTTTCACCATGTTGCCCAGGCTGGTCTTGAACTCCTGACCTCAGTCAATCCACCCACCTCAGTCTCCCAAAGTGTTGGGATTACAGGCATGAGCCACCGTGCCTAGAGTGGTTTTTCTGATTAAAAATTGGATAGTAGTTCTGCCCTTCGGGCTCGCCTCTGCTATCAAGATAAAGTCCAACTTCCCAGGTGCATGGGCTTCTATAGTCTTATGATGGCACCCTCTGGCATTTCTACCCATGGGTCCCAGGGGGGCATCTGTGCACGGTGGTTCAGTAAGCTTCACTTGTTGAAGCACTCAGCACAAGGCTGTGCAGAGGAAGCTGCTGTTAAATGCGTGAGATGGACCAACATTCTCCAGCTAGCAGGAGGCAGAGGAGCTCCCTGTCCCTGGGCCAGACCCCTATGGGTAGGGTATTTATACAGATGCTGATTAATTTTTGCCTACACACAGTACTACCAATGAACAGGAAGTTAATTCTTCATCTTTCAGTTCCCATTCTGAGTTTAATTGTTCTACACATCTTTTGTTTTTCGTTTTTGTTTTTGTTTTTGTTTTATTTCTTTAGCTTGTCGCCAGGCTGAAATACAGTGGCCTGATCTTGGCTCACTGCAACCCCTGCCTCCGGGTTCTGAGCGATTCTCCTGCCTCAGACTCCCAAGTAGCTGGGATTACAGGTATGTGCCACCACACCCAGCTAATTTTTTTTATTTTTAGTAGAGACGGGGTTTCAGCACGTTGACCAGGATGGTTTCGATCTGCCCACTTTGGATTCCCAAAGTGCTGGGATTACAGGAGTGAGCCACCTTCCCGGCTTGCTCTACATGTCTTAAAAATAAATAAACTCTATCATATGCCACAGGTGGGTTATGAACCTCCTGGCCTCACATCAGTGAGTGTGGGGTAGCTCCCGCATCCTCAGCTTACATTCACCAGGAAGAGGCTGCTTTGGGGAAACAGCTGGGGACATTCCCAACATACTCTTTTGGAAGGCCATTAAAATACCTCAACCAGTGGACCTTTAACCCAGGGAAAGTAAAGGCAAGTGCCTATTTTGGGTACCTGCAGAAGAACAAAAAAATACAATACTAGGAAACAGAACAGTGATTCAGAGCATGAGCTTTGGAATCAAATTCTTCCAAGCTGTGTGATCTTGGGCAGGTCACGTAACCTCTCTGAGCCCCTACACCCTAAACTGTAAAGGGAAGATAATAACAGAGTGAATGACAGGAAGAAGATCTGAGGAGCAAGTGAGATAACCTAAATCAAAAACTGAGCATGGTGATTCAGACACGGTGAGAACTCTACCCAGGTTCACTAGCATTATAGCTACTGTTACTTCTACTCAACTTCTGTTACTTCTGATGTAGGAGCAAAAACTGTTGTCAAAGCCTCTATATCACAACAATCAGACTAACCCAGCAGCATCAAGCATTTATCGAGTAACTGCTATGTTCCAACCCTGTTCTAAGAAGTCCACGAATATTAATCACTTCATTCAAAAAATAACCTAACAGGCCAGAACTATTTTACCCCAATTTTACAGATGGGGAAACTGAGAGACAGAGCGATTTAAGCAACCAGCGTAGGATTAAAAAGCATGGACTATATAAATTCAAATATATAAGTGAAAAACACCTTCCTCTTGAGTACTGTTTTATTTTCTGATTCTAACTTTCACAAGACACTATTCATAACTGATAATCCTTCAAATCCCTGTGTAACCCCAAATGCATAGGCAGATCTGTAGTTTTATTATATTAATACTTCATTATATAAATAAACAATAAAATACTTTTTTTTTTTTTTTAAGATGGAGTCTCGCTCTGTTGCCCAGGGTGGAGTGCAGTGGTGCGATCTTAGCTCACTGCATCTTCCGCCTCCTGGGTTCAAGTGATTCTCCTGCTTCAGCCTCCCGAGTAGCTGGGCCTACAGACATGCACCACTGTGCCCCGCTGATTTTTGTATTTTAAAGTAGAGATGGGGTTTCACCATGCTGGCCAGGATGGTCTTAATCTCTTGACCTCACCATCTGCCTACCTTGGCCTCCCAAAGTGCTAGGATTACAGGCGTGAGCCACCATGCCCGGCCAAGACACTTCTTAAAACCTGTATCTTTAGCTTCTAACAGTCATTTTTTTTTTCAGTCTTCTATATTAAGACTGCAAGATCAAGTGTTCAAGAATACAAGTGTTGTTAATTTTTTAATGTGTATCTTTCAAAACACAACAGTAATGTACTCAGCGTAAAAAAATGAAAAATGGGCAAAACCAGACATTAAATTCTCCACAGTCCACCACCAGGGATGACCACTGCTCACATTTTGTGGAATTTTCCTCTTGGGCTGATCCTACACAATGTATTCACACAGTTGAGTTCACAGGACATACTCGCTCAGCAGGGGGTTTAATCCTGGGTGATTACACATGTTCTAATTATTTAGCCATTCAAGACACTCATTGGTTTTACAATGTAGGTTCTCTGCAGATTATAACTCCACAGAGTTTTTTCTTCCTTCAGTAGAAATTAAAAAGGAAATTAAAGTCGCAGGCATGCCAAATAACGCCAGGAACACTGGAGTTCCCGGAGACTAAAAATCAAAGGGCAACTTAGACTACCCAGCATCTCATTATTGCATATGTGAATGAGCGTCCACTGAAAACCCAAACAAGGCTGAAAGCCCTGGTGGATGATCCCGGCTCTGCTGCCCCAAACGCACAGCCAACAACTGGTTTCTTCTGGGGACCAGCCTCCCGACCCTGAGACCACACTGAGGGCCAATCCTCAACCCCTTCCCTGCATGCTGGGATTGGCTTAAATGTGGCTGGCAGGAATCCTGGTGATAACTTATTCTCTTTAGTAAGAGATCTGAGCATTTTGATTACATTAGGAATGATTACAGTGGTATCAAATAAACCCTGCTCTTGGTGGTGTAAGCCTTGATACAGAAACAGGGCACAGGGCCAGAGAAGTTAAATGGTGCCTGATGAGCAGGTTCACACCCAGGAACTGGAGGACAATGCAGTGCCCTCAGGAGGCCAGCAGAGATGGCGGATGGGCAGTGCAGGCAGTAGGAACCAGCAGCAGACAGAAGCAAAAAATGGGAAGCAGTGGTGGGGTTCTAATGCTTCCTGTAGGAGCCTGCCAAAGTCTAGCAGAGCCGAAGGCAAGAGGAGAGCAGAAAGCAGGTCTGAGCCCTCCAAATAGCACAGACTGAGTGTGGGGAGGAGCATCGCAGGCACAGCTCACAATGTGCAGACTGACTTCTTGGTTCCACAGTGGCTCCATATTGGCCTCATTTGTCCCTGGTGGGGTCCCAGCATAAGCCTACAGCTTCTCTATCAGCTGCCTTCCACGGGGAGCAGCCTTTTGCAACATATCTGGTTGAGGAGGTTGTGGGAGGAGATGGAACAGGACCATGGAGCCTACCAGCCACACTCACCACATAGCTTGAAAACACCTTGTGCACTGCCAGAGCAAGACACCATTCTCCACCAACAAAACTCCATCCAGCTCCACCAAAAGAACTTATAAAATCACAAAAGGTAGTCTCCCAAATCTGTTTACCTTACAGTACTGAGTTTGGACCGCTGGGTGCCGAGAAGTGGAGACCAGCACGGCAAACAAGAACGGCCCTTTGATCACCGTGTCACTCAGATGGAGCGGTCTCACACTGAGCTTGCAAACTCACCCCATCGATCCGCTGAGGCCTGTTTACTCTTCTGCAATTAGAAATTCATTCATCCATTTAACAAACATTGACTACCTAATATGTGCTAATAATTTTAATCGTGATGACTAACAGCAGTTAAACATGTACTG
This sequence comes from Sapajus apella, assembly GCF_009761245.1. NCBI lineage: Eukaryota > Metazoa > Chordata > Mammalia > Primates > Cebidae > Sapajus > Sapajus apella. Next base: position 26,580,777 of record NW_022436954.1, read on the forward strand.
AGAGCTTACTGCATGTCAGGCACTGTACAAAGTGTTTTTATATCTTAATCATTCTGTACAACAACAATATCATTATTATTCCTATTTACAGACAGAGAAAACAAGGACAGCAAGAGAAAGTCATCTGCCTAAAAGTCACATAGTCAATAATAAATGGCAGAGCTGAGATTTGAACCCAGGAAGTTACTTTCAGAGGCCATGCTCTGATGTACTCTACTGCCTCTGTGTACCAGGATCTAGGTACACATAGGTGAATGAAACAAGTACGGCCTCTGCTTACATAGAATGCACAGGTCAGAGTGGAAACTCACAATCATAAAGGCATAACTGGGCCGGGCATCGTGGCTCATACTTGTAATCCCAGAACTTTGGGAGGCTGAGGTGGGCGGATCACCTGAGGTCGGGAGTTGGAGAACAGCCTGACCAACACAGAGAAACACCGTCTCTACTAAAAATAGGGCATGCTAATGCATGCTTGTAGCCCCAGCTACTTGGGAGACTGAGGCAGGAGAATTGCTTGAACCCAGGAGTGGCAGGTTGCAGTGAGCCGAGATTGTGCCATTGCACTCCAGCCTGGACAACAAGAGCGAAACTCTGTCTCCA
>NW_022436954.1:26581479-26587976 GCF_009761245.1 Sapajus apella
AAAAAAAAAAAAAAAAAAAAAAAAAAAAAGGAAAAGAAAAAAGGCACAACTGATGATTATGATAAATGCCCTGGAAGTTCCACTCAGACATTGATCAAGAATACTAAGGGCGAGAGGGGAAACAGCCAAGGTAGAGAGGGTGATCTTACAGGAACACAGTTCTCGGCAGAGGTAACAGCACCTGCAAAGACACTTAGACAGTAAAGAGTTTGGCATGTCTAAGAAATGGAAATGAGGGCTGGGTGCAATGGCTCATCCTGAGGTCAGGAGTTTGAGACCAGCCTGGCCAATACGGAGAAACCCTGTCTCTATTAAAAATACAAAAAAATTAGCCGAGCATTGTGGTGGTCGCCTCCCAGCTACTCGGGAAGCTGAGGCAAGAGAACTGCATAAACCTGGGAGTTGGAGGTCACAGTGAGCCAAGATTGCGCCATTACACTCCAGACTGTGCAACAGACAGGAGCTACAATCACAAAAAAAAAAAAAAAAAGAAAGAAAGAAAGAAAAGAAAAGAAAATGAGGAGGTCAAGGCAGGTGGATCACTTGAGGCCAGGAGTTTGAGACCAGCCTGACCAACATGATGAAATCCTGTCTCTACTAAAATACCAAAATTAGTCAGGCATGGTGGAGCATGCCTGTAATCCCAGCTACTTGGGAGTCTGAGGCATGAGAATTGCTTGAACCCAGGTGGCAGAGGTTGCAGTAAGCCAAGATCATGCCACTGCATTCCAGCCTGGGTGACAGCATAAGACTCTTGTCTCCAAAAAAAAATAATAATAAAAATATAAGAAAGAAATAGAAAGGAGACTAGCATGCTGGACAAGGTAAAGGACACCAGGAGACGATGTGCCTGAAGGCCAGTTAGAATACACAGGGCATGCAGTCGGTGATGAGGCATTCAGGTTTCACTCCAGGTGCAGTGAAAAAACTCCCAAAATACCCACCCTGCACAGCCCAGTTGGGAGAGCTGCGGTTAAGAGAATCACCAGGCTACCCAAAGCTGTGTGACTTTTATCAAATGAGTTCACCTCTCTGGGCCTCAGTACTCTCACATGTAAAACAGGAATAATAATAATACCTACCTTGTAGGGTTGTTTTATTAAGAGTCAGTTACAAATGCTACCTATATGTGTGCTTGGCATATGGTATATTGCTTCGGTGTTACTTGGTAGCCTCTGCCTCCACAGCCTCCAAGTTTTCTTCATGTATTCAGTGGGTTTCCTATTTTAGTGGGGGAAGTGAGACTGATAAGCGTAGAGCCAAAAAGGAGAAGAAATGAGGACAAATTAATGTGTGATCGATACTTCTTGTAGCCATTTGGGTGACAGGCACCAGATAAACATAAATAGAGCTGAGGACCAGTGTCTCTGCCAGCTGTTGCCATCAGTTGCTTTGGACAATTACGCAGGCAGACGCATAACCTTTATATAATTAAGCATTCCCTGACATTTTATTTGCAGCTCTTCTTTTCTCATCCTCCCCCTTTTATTTAGTCTGCTTTCAACTGTGAAGGTCCAGCTGCCAGCTTCACTCGGATGCACTGACTTACGGTAATTTTGAGTTAAGCTTTATTTTACAGTCTATGTAAATAATGAGGCAGAGGCAGACTCAATAAAGGCAGCCTGGCTTCAGCCAGAGTTCAATTCTACAGCCGCAGCAGGACTTTTGGAGTCTGGGTGGTTGGCACGGACCCTCAGACAGGAGTCAGGGGGTCGGCACTGTGCCACAACCTGGCTGGACTCCTGGAAAACCAGACATCTGCCAGGCCAAGGGGCAGACATTTGTGGCTAGGGCCTACTCCCCTTCTAAACTTCACTGTGAAAGAGGCATGACTTTCCAATTCTTCACCCTTTCCATGCCACCTTGCAGCCTCTCTCACTGGAAACAGAATATATCTATCTGCCCCACTGATACTGGGCTTGGCCATGTGACTTACTTTCGGGTCAAGGGGACAAATGAGCAGATGCTTATGCAGCTGTGCTTGTGCTTCTGTACTTCTAATACTGCCAGGAGAAAGCCATGCTGTGGGGCAGCCCATGGCTCCCAGGAGAAAGAAAAACAGGTAGGGCAAACCTGTGCCAGCCTGCAGAATGGAGCCAAGCTTGGTGAGCTACAATTAGCTGAGACATAGTTTGGGTTCAACTCTTGTGTTGCACACATCATATTACATTTAAAAATATGCATGGATGCTTACTCATTTGACAGTATCTGCTGAATACTTATTATGTACCACCCCTTTTTTTTTTTTTTTTTGAGACAGGGTCTCATTCTGTCACCCAGGCTGGAATGCAGTGGTGTCATCATAGCTCATTGCAGCCTCGACCTCCTGGGCTCAAGTGATCCTCCCACCTCAGCCTCCCAAGCAGCTGGGATTATAAGCATGTGCCATCATGGCTAATTTTTAATTTTTTTGTTGTTTTTTTTTTTAAGAGACAAGGCCTCACTGTGTGCCCCAGGCTGATCTCAAACTCCTTACTCAATCCTCCCACCTCAGCTTCCCAAAGTGCTAGTATTACAGGCGTGAGTCACAGTATTAGCCTTGTATGAAAGTTTATTTTTACTTATTTGTTTAAAAATGGACACGAGATCTCATTATGTTACCCAGGTTGGTTTTGAACTCCTAGGCTTAATCAACCCTCCTGCCACACCCTCTTAAAATGCTGGAACTACAGGCATGAACCATCATACCAGGCGGTACCATGAGTGCATAGAAAAGGAAGCAAGTAGTTAGATAGGAATGATCTATTCACAAGTTTATCTCCTTCACTAGGCTACAGGTTCCTCAGGGCTGAGGATGCGTTTTATTCCTTTTGGTTTCCCAGCACCTAAAACAGTTCCTGCTTAATAATAATAACTATTAATAACTATTCCTCTCTTGGGCACACAGCATAGCCCTCCCGTGTCATATTCTGTTTCTTTACTTATTCATTTGGTCTCCCAAACCAAACTAAGAACCTTAGGTAAAAATCCTAGGGTGCAGGGATCGTGTCTGTAGAAGGCAGTAGTTAAGAGCTTGGGCTCTGAGGTCACAAGACTGTGGGTTCGAATCCTGGCTCTGCCATTTACTGGATAGCCTCATGCACGTCCCATTATCTCCCTCAACCTCATTTTCCCCTCCTGTAAAATGGGGATCATGATAACAGAAACAACTTCCTCAAAGGATCTTGAAATGGTAAAACACAGATGAGCAGTGCCTGGCCTGCCGCAAGGGCTCAGTAACACCAGCACTTGCAGTGCCCTCCCTCTCTTCACCCGATGGCAGGTGGGAGGTGCTGGATTTGTGAGCAAGAAGTCCTCACGGCTTTGCCTGCTCCCACACTGGCAGAGCCTCACCACTCCAAATTAGAGGCGACCTTTTGGGTTTACATGCTGTGTGAGAGGCACAGAGGCTCTAGATTCCTAGCATAAATCATCACAAATAGCTCATCAAGCTCTTATTTACACAAACCAGCTCTCCCTGTCTGAACACTTCTGTGCTTGTCTCCCTTCTCCGGAATTCCACAACCAGCAACACTATTCCCGAACCATAGTAATTTGAGACACACGCTGCACCCTTCCCAGGAGGCATCAACACTGTGGTGGTCATGGACGAAGTGAGCCCTCGCTGTTTTACAGGATGGGGTAGAACGCCCTGTGTCTATGTGCTTACATGATGCCATTTCTGTACTTTTCTCAGACCCTTCTGCAGGCTGGAACATCAGCTCTGCGGCTCTTCATTTATATCCCAGCCTCGAGGCTGCACTCCACCACCCCACCTCCCTCCCTCCCTCCTTCCCTTTCCTACCATGTGAAACAATTCCTCTCCCCCTGGGCGTCTTCTGGCTACAGTCATCACTCTCACTTAGGCAAACCCTATCTGTGGATTTCATTCCCCTAATTTTCTCCCATAAATCAATCCTCCCTTCCCCTGGCCACTGCTGCTCTGTCTGGATTGTTCCTCTAGTCGTTTATTCATTTCAACCACTTGTGTATTCAACGAATGGTCGCTGAGTGTCCGCGATGTGCTGGGTACTGGGAACAGAATAGGTAACTAGAGAGGCGGTGGCTTAGTTGGGGCTGCTGAACAACAAACATTTATTCCTCACAGTTCTGGAGGCTAAGAACTCCAAGATCAAGGACCTGGTAGAATCAGGGTCTAGTGAAGGCCCATTTCCTGGTTCACAGACAGTGTCTTCTCACATTGTCCACACACAGCGGAAAGAGCAAATGTGGTCCCTTGTGCCTCTTCTCTAAGGGCATTCATGAGGGCTCTACCCTCATGACCTAATCGCCTCCCAAAGGCCTCATCTTCTAATACAATCATACTAGGGGTTAGAATTTCAACATATAGAATTTGGGGGAGACACAAACATTCAGACCCATAGCAGGCAGTGCAGTCTCACTTCTGGAGGTACAGACTGGCATCTGGAGGTGAACTGCTGGATTCAAACCTGGCCCCTTCACCTTCTAGCTGAGTGACCCAGGGAAAATTAACTAATGTCTCTGGGTCTCACTTTCCTCATTGGCAAAATGTGGATATGCATCACTGCCTCATGAGGTTCCCACAAGGTTTCTTGTTTTTCTTTTTCTTTTTTTTTTTAATTCCTTTTTTTCTTCATGCTACCTTCTCTAAGATCTCACAAGGTTTAAATAAATAATATGCATAAGGTGCTCAGAAAAGTGCTGAGCACATACTAAACACTCACAGGACAGCTTCCAATGAGTACAACTACTGCTACAACTGTCGCTATCCGTGGAGTAAAAAATATTCTGGTGAAGGAGATTGGCATTGGTTCTCTGCAGGAGAGGTGTCTGGTGTCATAAGGTCACCCAGTGAAGAGGAGATCTGACCATTAAAAAAAAATGCTTGTTATATCATCATATAGCTTTGGTTTGTCCCAACCAAATATGAAGGGAGAGACAGTCACATACTGCAGGGGTTTAGTTAGGGTGGTGGGAAAAATTGTAAAATAGACGCAAACCTTTCTGAAGGCCAGGAGGTTTGCATCTATTATACAATTTTTCCCACCACCCTAACTGAACCCCTACAACACACTACTTGTCTATTTGTTTCCAGACTAGAAATCTAGCCAAGGGAGTCTATGCAGTGTGTTTATTTAAAACAGGAGACAAGGGTGACAAGACAATTCAGTGAGGGAAAAATAACCTTTTTGATAAAAGATGCTGGGACAATTGGACATCCACATGCAAAAGAATGATGCCTAACTCCCAGCACACAGAAATATGAACTCAAACTGAATCACAGACGTAAATGTAAGAGCTAAAACTACAAAACTCTTAAAAGAAAACGTAAGAGTAAATCTTGGGTACCTTGAATTAGGCAGTGGTTTTTAGATATGACATTAAAGACAGAAGCAATAACAACAAAACAGATGAGCTGGACCTCATCAAAATTAAATCTCTGTGTGGCGAGTGATGCTATCAAGAATGTGAAACGACAACTCAGAATGGGAGAAAACATCTGCGAATCGTGTATCTCATAAAGGAACTGTCTGAAGAATTAATAAAAAGAACTCTTACAACTCAACAATCAAAAGACCTCCACTTACAAATGGGCAGAGGGCAGCAATAGACAATTCTCATAAGAAAGCGTACAAGTGGCCAATAAGTACATGAAAAGATGCTCAACATCGTTAGTCATTAGGAAAATGCAAATCAAAACCACAAAGAGATACTATCTCACACTCCCAGGATAGCTATCTTCAAAAAGTCAGAACCTTCACGCACTGCTCATAGGAATGTAAAATGTAAAACAAAAGTAGCAGCTTTGGAAAATAGTCCAAAATAGAAGAAAGCAGTTCCTCAAATTGTTAAAACAGAGTTCCCACATAAACCAGAAATTCTACTTCTAGGTACATACTCATGAGAAATGAACACATATGTCCATACAGAAGCTTGTACACAAATGTGCATAGCAGCATTATTCATAATAGCCAAAGAGTGAAAAAAATCCAAAAGCCGATACATACTATAGTGTAGAATCACCGGTATCCAACCCTTTGAACATAAGGACTTTTTTGCTTATCTTTTGTGGTGAATATCACAAAACTTATATATGAATCTTTTTTTTTTTTTTAGCTCGTCAGCTATCGTTCCTGTATTTTATGTGTCTCCCAAGACAATTCTTCTTCCAATATGGCCCGGAGAAGCCAAAAGGTAGGACACCTGTGGTTAGATGAACCTTGAACACATTATGCTAAGTGAAAGAAGCCAGTCACAGAAGAACACATAATATATAATTATATCACTATGAAATGTCTAGAATAGGCAAATCCATAGAACAGAAATTAGATTCGGCTGCCCAGGGCTAAGGAGAGGTGCAGGGAGTTCATGGGGAATGACTGTTTGCGGGTATGGGGTTTCTTTCTGAAGTAATGAAAATGTTCTAAAATTAGACAGTGGTGATGGCTGTCTATGTGAATACACATTGAATTGCATATTTTAAATGGGTGAATTAATATGGTATATTAATTACATCTAAATAAAGCTGTTTAAAA
>NW_022436954.1:26588969-26659518 GCF_009761245.1 Sapajus apella
TTTCATCACAACGCCTTATTTTTTTCCCCTTCCAAGGAGCATGATGAAAACACACCTCAGTTTTAAGGTCCAAAGAACCGGGTTCCCATGCCCAGTTCTTGCCGTTTCCTAACTGTGTGACCTTGGACAAATCACATATCTCTCTGGGTCTCCATTTTCTCCTCTATAAAACAAAAGAGTTGGTCTAACACCTTTCAACCAGAGTTTTACTGATATTTGGGATGGGACAATTCTTTGCTTTGCAAGACTACCCTATAATGGAGGCCATGCAGTTTCCCTGACCCTGTGATTAAATGCCAATCATGTATCCACCCCTACACCAACACTGTGAAACTCACCATCCCCATTTCCAAATGCCCTCTCTTGGCCCCTTTGGTTGAGGATCACTATAACTAGATGTTCTCCAGGGCAACTCTTCTAGCTCCGAACACTTCTTGATGCTGGCCTTGCTGCCTTGTCCTCTGATAACTTTTGCCTCTCCATACAGCCCTGATCACACTCATTTCCACTCTCCAGATCTTTCCACCAATGTTCATAAATATCTTACATAATAATCTGAATTTTACTACCATATCAGGAGTCGAAGGGTTGGCACAGTGGAGAATCCACCATTTAAGACATCTAGGCCATCACAGACCCCGCCCCTGAATCGGAGCAGAGCTGAGGCGGCAGCTTGGTTGCAGACACCACAGCAGCCACAGCTGTCATGCTGCCAATCACACCGTCACGCTGGGTGGGAACCAGGGAGCCAGGCAACAAGCCGTTCAGTTCCAGCTCTGCTGTGGGGTTCCGATGCTTTAGCTTTGTCCCACTTAAGTAAATCTGATAATTCATGGTATGGTTCAAATCCAAAATACATTACCGAAATACAGAAAGTCGCATGGTGGAAATGAAAATGACAATGGCCAAACCAAGATCAGTTCAGATGTCAGCAAACGAGCGCAGCTCTTTCTAGTTTTTGCTTCGTGTTTCAGTTTATAGCCCAGTTTTAAATATAGTATGTATTAAATATGATGTGAAGTCAGATTTTAACACCCTGCAAGTGAGAGAATTTTGCAATTCTAATAGAAAACACACCATAAATTAGTCTAAGGTGACTCATCTACACCAAATGTCACTAAGTGTGATTGTCTAGAATGGATCACTGATCTCAGAGGCTCTTTCTTCCCTTTCCTTCTAGTTTCTACCTTACAACTTTTGTTCTAAAAGATTACTTAGGCAGGCCAGGCTACCTGTAATCCCAGTACTCTGGGAGGCCAAGGCAGGCAGATCATCTGAGGACAGGAGTTTGAGACGAGCCTGGCCAACATGGTGAAACACCATCTCTACTAAAGATGTAAAAATTAGCTGGGCATGGTGGCTCGCACGTGTAGTCCCAACTACTCCGGAGGCTGAGACAGGAGAACTGTTTGAACCCAGGAGGCAGAGGTTGCAGTAAGCTGAGATGGCACCACTGCATTCCAGCCTGGTGACAGGGTGAGACTCCATCTCAAAAACAAAAAAAGATTGCTCAGGCAAGCACAAGGCAAGTCTTTGTACTGATAAATAATCAAAATACGGTTAACTTCCCCAAACTAATCAAGAATTACATGTGGCTTTTAAACTAATGCCTGTCTTTCTTTTTTTCTTTTTTCTTTTATTAGTTCCCACCCTTGATATCTGAGGTGCCAATCACTGAAATGAAGAGAACCACATAATGCAGGGAGTCTCTCTTGCCCAAGGATGCATCCCAGGTGCCTAACACTCAATAATATATGCTGAATTAACAAAGGCTAATATGAGATTCACCTCTGTTACCCATAATGCAGTTTCTCTGAACACAATTGAGGGAGATATAGTGGGCACTTTAGACAACAGAAGACCCTTCTGAGCATCCCCCTATCCCTGCCTTCCTGGAAGAGGGTCTGCTTCACCCCCAGCTATATGTGACCATTCCACCGGCATTTCCTTTTTTATTAGGCCAGGAAGTAAGATGCCAGATGGAACCAAGCTGGGACCCTGGTGCCTTGCTGGTAAGCAGGAAAAACAAAACCCTTGTCAGCTGTCAGAGACAGAGTACCCTGGAGAGCCCATCTGGTTCTTCAATCTGATGTTTCTCCAAAGATAGAATGGCTTAAGCTGGTAGCTCTGATGGTTGCTGGTTATACAGGGGAATGGTGGCCCATGAGGAATGGAACTCACACTTGGAGTACATGCTAAGTGCTGGACAGCCTTTCTCACATTTCCTCCCAGCAATCCTAGAGGCAGGCCTGGTTGCCTTTGTGTTGAAGAGGTTCAGAGTGGTTAAGCCACTTGCTCAAAATCACAGAGCTACTAAGTGGTACAGCTGCCATCTGACCTATGCAGAGCCTGGGATCTTAATGTTTTATATCATGAATATGTTAATATACATGCTAATGTAAGGGGGAGGCCTTACAAAATCAGCTTGATCCTGAAATTTATACCCAAAGCTTGAAGGATTTTTTTTTAAAAAACTTTCTCACATCTAATGTTCTCCTCCGTATCCTCCATGCCTAGCAAAGGCCTTGCACAGAGAAAGTAAAGGTATCTCAGGCTTCAGTCTCATGCCAAGGAAGTGAGAGGTCAGGGACTCAGGCTCAGCTTCCATCAGAAGCACCATACACAGCCTCGGTGGATGATGCTTGAGGTGAGGAGAGACCGGGGCATCCTTTTGGGGATGTGACTGGGGTGATGAGGACTAGCTCTGTGTGACCGAGACATGACACAGCAGAGCTTGAGGTCAGTAGCCTTTCTGGTCATCATGTGCAACATCAGGGAGTGGTCATCTTTGACAGAGTTCAGAAACACAAGGGCCACATGAAAGCTCTCTTGGGAAATGGGAACCCAGTGAAAAGTTCGAGCTGCCCCTAGGAAAAGCAAGACTCTGTGAAAATGGGTACCTATTAGCTTCTCTATTAAGACAAGCACACTGATGATGCAGCAGGGAGATGTCTTTTCATTGACTGAGGTTCCAATCAGCAACTACTATATAACAAATCATCCCCAAATTTAACACCATTTTTATCACCTCTCAGAGTTTCTGTGGTTTAGGAATTTGGGAAGGAAGTGGTAGTTCTGGTTCAGGGTCTCACAAGTCATTGCAGTCAGACAGTATCTGAAGCTGGGACAGCAGTGGCTGAAGCAGCCAGGGGTGGCCCAAGCATTTCTCTCCTCTCATTGGTTTCTCCATGTTCTCTTCGTATAGATAGTTTGGGCTCCCTCACAATATGGCAGCCTCAGGGCACCACATTTACATGGTGGCCAAAGCTTACAAGAGGGGTATTCTGGACAACAAGAAGAAGCTGTGTTGTCTTTTATATCCTAGTCATAGCAATCACATAGCATCGCTTCTGCCATACCCTATTGATCAAAATAGTTGCAACAGCTGGCCCAGTTTCCAGAGGCGGGGACACAGTCTCTACCTCTCAAAGGTAGGAGCACCAAAGAATCTGGGGATGTACTTTAAAACTGCTGCACTGAGAGTGGAAGAAAGGCAGAAGTAACAGGGCTGTGGATAGGGGAAAGGGAATGTATTGGGAAGAGAGACACACCATGGAGTCACGTCCCTGCGAGTACACAGCGCATTTCCAGAAAGAAAGCAGGTAGGCAGGCACTGGCCAGCCAAAATAAGTTTGGGGAAATATCTATAAAAGGTTCTGTACCACACAGGAAAGACTGACAAATTAGCTAATGAGGACAAAGCATCTGTCCTTGGAGATTTTCTTCAGATGCAAATTGGCCCAAATTTGAGGCCAGCTGACCTCTATGAAAAAAGTAAAACCAAAGTCAGATTCCTGTCATCTGGAGAACAACTGTAACCTTGATCACACTCCAAAATCAAGATAAAAGCTTGGCTCTTTGAGGGTCACAACAGGCTTACAATACATAAGCCTATGTATGAAGGCACCTCTTCCACTTGACATTTGGGGCAAGGGAGAACAGGCAGCCATGGCGGGACGTCTCTCAGCCCCAAAAGGCAGTTTCTCTCTGCTGGCACTGCAGGGTGCTGCAACTCAGACCCATTTCGCTTGAGTGAGCCCAAGGAGGGACAACATGAACTGAGGGTCTTCTCTCAGGCTCTGTGAACTGATGTCACAGCAGCAACAAATCTTCCAAAAGTCTTCTAAAAGTTCAGATGTTGGTCAGTGCAAAAAAAAAAAAAAAACCTACAGCCCATGCTACCGCATAAGCTAACCTTTGACCTGTTGGCTTGGTCCAAAAGTGTCTGTGGCAAAGACTGTGGCTAATCAATCCCTGTACCCATCCAATCTCCCTTTCTGCCTTTTCATAATATTATAGAAAGTCCTGATTGTTTTGATCAATAGAGTATGGCAGAAGTTGGCTAGGCATGGTGGCTCATGCCTATAACCACACCACTTTGGGACACCGAGGTAGGTGGATCACCTGAGGTCAGGAGTTTGAGACCAGCCTGGCCAAAATGGCAAAACTTTGTCTCTACTAAAAATACAAAAATTAGCTGGGTGTGGTGGCACGTGCCTCAGCTACTTGGGAGGGTGAGGAAGGAGAATAGCATGAACCCAGGAGGCAGAGGTTGCAATGGGCTGAGATCACACCACTGAACTCCAGCCTGGGTGACAGAGCAGGACTCTGTCTCAAAAAAAAAAAAAAAAAAAGTGATGCTATGTGATTTCTATGCCTAGGATATAAAAGGCAATTTAAGTACCCACAATGAGAAAGAAAACATCGCTCAGCCTCTCTTGCAGCTAGGTGTGGTCATATGAATATGCCATGATCAGGCAACCAGATCATGAGTGAAAGTGATGTGTAACTTTCAGGTCATCTCCTTACATATCAAGCTATCTGTCCTAGTCTTCTTGTTTGCTCTTTTTCTTTATTTTTAAAAATTTCATTCTTGCTCCTTCTGTACTTCCCTCCTTTCTGATGTCTCAGAAATAGTAACTGCTATAGCAGTCTTGGAATTCCTGAAGAGGGGAGAGCTCCCTGTTGGCCTAAACTGCTCACCTCTGGGGTATTCCAGGTGAGATAATTTCCTTATTTAAGGCACTTATTAAACCATAACCTCTGTCTCATTTTAGTCACTTCACGATGGGATCTCTTTGTTAGAGCAGCTTGGGCTATGTTCTAACTAATACAGAATCCCTGGGCCACGTCAAATATTCCACTCTAAGAACCTAATGTGAGAAAGAATCATAGAAGAAACCCTAGAAACTAGATCTCCAAAATGTCTCAAAAGATGTGCGCATATCTGTCTTTCTGAATCTTTTCCCTGTCTTCCTATTCCTTCCTGTTTGTCAGAGGTATGCAATATAGGTTTTCCATGGCTCCATGAATGACTGACACTGATCATTCTTGATAAGAGTTTGCAATCCACTCAAATCAGTTCAAAATGAAGGGAAAGGTTTACCTTAGAAAATAGAGGCTTCAGTGAAAAGGCAGACACTGGACATTCTGGGGATTTGGAAAAACATCTGAGAAAAAAGCAAATACTCTCTCCATCTATCTTTCGGAGACTGCCACCTCTGGCCTTTTGGGCTGGCCTCTAGGTGGACTACCACTCTCTACTGTGAATTCTGCCTTTCCCAGCTGTGGTTTCTATGCGACTGTAACCTATTCATAATGATCTTCTTAGCATCCTAAGGTTGATTCAGTCCTGAGTGTCTTTGAAAGAGGCATTCTGATTTGTTACTGGCCAATGGGTAAACCAACTAGCCTAGGGTCAATTGTCCACTTCTGGTTTGGTCAAAAATGATTGAGGTGGCAGGGAGGTGTCTTGGAGAGCAGAAGGGTGCCCCTTCCAAAGGTCATGACTGCATGGTCTGGAAGTTGCTAAGGACAGGACAACTAATACAACATACATTATGTACCCTGGTACTCTGGATATATGAGGAATTCATGTATACTTTTAAACAGAAGGCCTTATGCAACATTTCTCAAATGAGTACTGGTCAAAGAGGTGGTTGTGTATCCCTGGTCTTTCTCTTCAACTAGAAAATAAGCTACTAGAATGAAGCAGATCCTAGGAATCCTCTTGACTCAGCACCTAGCAATGCGCTCTGCAAAAAGGAGGGTTTCGGAGTAGCTGAGGTATCCATGTTGGTTGGATTTTGAAAATCTAGGAATAATGTTGCAACAACAAGCCTGCATTAAAAAGGATGTGCTGGGACTCCATGTTCGAGTCCCCTTCCACGAACACTCCATTCATGGAAGCCATCTTTCTCTCTTCTGGATTTCCCTCTGGAGTCCCCTTCCACACTCTCTCGTGGAAGCCTGTCTTCCCCTCCTAAACTCCATCTCTCTGTTCCCTTCCACTCAGTGTAGAAGCTGTTTTCCTCTCCTGGATTCTGTCTTTCTGGATTCTCTCACTCAGTGTGAGAGTTAGCTATTTCTTTCTCTCTCCTTCTCCTGTTTCTCTCTCTCTTTAAATAAATCACTTTCTACAAAAAAAAAAAAAAAAAAGGATGGGCTATGAGGATCCATTTCATAAAGCACGGTTTGCACAAACTTATACCATTTCCCTATTTCTGCTGTAGAGGTACAAATAAATGTTCTTAAAGAAGAAAAAGGAGGGCTTCAATAGCAGCCGACCTACTGACGCAAATTTGAACAGCAGACACATGATGAAGGGCACGAAAATTTGAGGAAGAGAACTAATGGGAGAAGACGGGTAGGCGTCATTTAGAGGCATTCCACAAAATGAACTAACGATGAACCAGCCTGACGATATGGTGGGTTTCCAGGGAGGAAAAAAAGCTGGAAACAAGAAATTGGTGCTTGGAGTACTTGGAGGGTGAGATAAGAACTGACATATTTGTAACAGAGAGCATATTTTCACCTTTCACTGGCCACAAAGCTGTCAGGAAGTCAAACTGGGGCCAAAAAAACAAATAACTTGACTTCATTACATAACCCAGGTAAGTTTTTCAAGCCACTTGTTGGAAGCAGGAGGGCGAGGATATCCAGCCCATGGTCACTGAGCTTCCCAAACTCTTCTCACCCCAAGAAATTCACAGATCTACGATTCCTTGATTCCACAGGCTCCCCCTGCCAGCTGGCTAGCAGGGATCAATAAGATGCAAGAACAGGCAGAATTCTCAAGGCATGCAGTGATAATGTGCTGCGCCTATGAATTCCTTTTTCAGGATGGAACATCTCATTTCTCCTGGGTTTCTTCCTCTGTCTCCACCTTCTCATTGGAACCTGCAGGGAGGGGCCCCCCAGGAGCCAGCCTCAATGCAACCTAACAGTTTCACATCTTCCAGTCCCCACACACATACACATGAACACTTTGCTCCAGCCATACAGAATCTCTGTCTTTGGATATACTATTCTGTCTCTGGCTGGATGCCCAGCCCCACATTTGCTTTCAGGTCCATTTTTATGTAACCATAAAGACCGGGCAGCAATTTCATTTATCTGAAGCTTTGCCATATCCCCCTAGGAAAAACTGTCACTCCTCGCCAGCCTCACGCTCCCATGGTGTGCTGCTCCTTCCTCTATTACTGCATTTATCACACTTGAGGGTAATTATCTGCAGGCTATTATGGTTCTCCCTTGCAGGACTGTGAGCAACTTTGATCTGATCTGTAATAGTTTGTTTTTCTTCCAGTACCTGGGTGAAACTGGGCAATTGCAGGCACTCTGCAAATGATGTGTGCATGAATGAATGTCAGAGTCAAGAGAGTCAAAGGGTGTTGGGGGGCGGGGAGTTAAGAGCCATGGCCGTCAGTTCATGGAGAGACAAATGCCTCCTCTACAATCAAGCAACACCACACAGCAGTCTTAGGGCTCCAGAAACTTGCAGAGCAAACTTGCAGAGAGACAGCAAGCTCTACACCGATCCCTGACTTCTCTAAAACTCAGTCCTTTCATCTCAGGTGGAATCCACTCTGCCAGGGGTCCAGGCTGGATTCCACCATTCCCCCAGGGAAAGAGAGGCAGGACAGAGGCAGGGACCAACTAGGAGAGGGAAGAAGAGGGGAAGCCTGCACCTGATAGGAATGGAGGAGACTAACAAACAGCCCTGAAGATTACCACAGTAGCAAAGTGATCAGGAAGCAACTACTGTCTTTGAGCACAGAATCATTCTGACTTGCTTCTAAACGAAGGGCGTTTCAGAAATCTTCAAGCTCCTGCTGCTGTGGATAAAGAAAAGGAACGTTTTGTGATGCAAATACTCAATTACTAAGAAGAAAACCCCACCTGTACAGAAAGGCAGTAATCAACCTCTTCCAGCCTCCTTCAGTTTCTTCTAATGGAGTCAGCATTTTTGCCTCTCTCAGTCAAGCTGGGCTTTCAAACTCTTAAATAAAGTGGGAAAAAGGCTTCCACATTCTTCCTGTTAAATGGGCCTCCAGCAGTTTCATTCTACGAAAATCTACAGGAATTCCTTAAGGGTGATGATTCTTTCTTACGGACTCCCTAACGAAGCTCTTGACATCACTTGGCAGCCACAGATTTGGAGTAAATACTGACCACTCTTCAAATTCCAGGTTGTGACATTTTTGGTTGGATCCCCTAAACGCAGACTACTATTTTTTAAAAATATAAAGTTTTTTCCCATTCATATTTGAAAAACTAAACTAAAATTAGCCCTTCTCCTGTCACATGCCCTACATGATTTCTGTAGAAATGATCTCTGCCTGCTTAGTCACTTGGTTCTATTTGGCAAAGGTCTCTCTCTTCCAAAAGCATAAGCTCTTTTACTCTCAATTACCCAGGCTAGTGGGGGGCCTGGAGCAGCAAAGTGGAAAGCAAAAACAATCAGAAAATAATACGGCAGATTCTCCAGTTCCACAAAATTAGTATCCCCATGGTGATAGACCACCAGCTACTCTCATCCAGTTTTTCATCAAATCTTAGCAATATTAGCCTGAAATACTTCCTGAAACCATCCTCCTATGTTCCCACTGTCACCACCTTCAACGTGTCTTATGTGTGACTTCCCACGGCCCACGGGAGAGAGTTCAACATCCTTCACGTGGTTTCCCAGACCCCCAATCTGCAGACAGGCCACGACGGACCACTCCAGCTTCCCTGCAGGCTGTTCTTCCCCAGTCCAGGACAAAGATTCTCTCCTCGACCAAACTCCGCTCCAGCTCTTCTGAGCTCTCTTCTCAAAGAGGCCTTAGCTTTGGGGCTTCTGTATTCCTCTCTGCATTGTCTGATTCTAGCAAGAGCCCTGATGAGTCAGTTTAGCAAAATCCTCCATCTGCCACATGCTCACTGTTGGTATCTGATCCTGTTCCGCGTCCTCCACCATCCTCCCAGTGATGTCTGATCACCTGGCCTGCCTTCAGTGAGAATCTTGTTAGGACCATTGAGTCAGAATCCCTCCTTACCCTGATGTCTCCCCTTAGTAATTTTCCACCCACCCGATGGCTTGGCTAAAAATTTCCACTTTTCCTATTATATTTGGAATTGAACCAGTTCTATACTGAGGTCTCTTTTCCCTGATGGCAACCATTTTTCCAGATAAAGTTTGTTTTTAGAGCTTTACCATCTAGCTCTGGTTTTTCTTTGACATTTACCGCAGGGCAGCCACGTGGATCTGCCAGTTCCTCAAATGTATCACGCGGTTTCTCACCTCGGGATCCGCTTACCTGCCGTTCTCTCTGCATGGAAGGATCCTTCTGCCCCGACCCTCCTCTCTCTCATCCAGTTAACTCTTACCCAACCTTCTGTTTTCAACTTCAGCATCATTATCTTGAGAAAGCCTCAGCACCCCACAGACTGCCCTGCCATTCACTCCCAGAGCGCCCCGCACCTGTCCCTGCAACACATCCCTCATGCTACTGCTAACCAACCCAACACCTGCTTTTCCTACAGAGTATGAGCTCTAGCAGAGCGGAGGCCACATTTGTCTGGCTCCCTATTACCATTCTTCAATTCTAAGATGTGAATTTTCTTTTTTTTTTTTTACAACTTCACATTTTGAAATTGGAATGCATCTTAAAAGCAACCGTGTGCCATAATTTAATGGTCAGTATTGTCTCTTTCTCGGCCAAACATAAAATAATGATGGCTTTTACAACAGACGGCATTTTAAGATTTAACAAAATTTGGTATGTGCCTTTGCCTCCTGGGCATAGTGCCTAGCACAATACAGTCATGTGTTGCTTAATGACAGGGATACATTCTAAGAAATGCATCCTTAGGCGACTTCATCATGGTGCGCACATTATAGAGTGAACTTACATAAAGCTGTATGGAACAGCCTACTACACACCTAGGCTATATGGTACGGCCTGTTGCTCTTAGGCTATAAGCCTGTACAGCATGTTACTCTACTGAATACTGTAGGCAACTGTAACACAATGGCAGGTATTTGTGTACTTAAACATAGATAAAATACGGTAAAAACATGCTATTATAATTTCATGGGATCACAGTCATATATGTATGTAATTTGTGGTTGACTGCAATGTCACTATGGAGCACACGACTACACCTGTTAAATTACAGACAGAGGCTGGGCACAGTGGCTCATGTTCGTAATCCCAGCACCCTGGGAGGCTAAGGCGGGCGGATCACTTGAGGTCAGGAGTTCGAGACCAGCCTGCCCAACATGGTGAAACGTGTCTCTACTAAAAATACAAAAATTAGTGGGATATGGTAGCAGGCACCTGTAATCCCGGCTACTCAGGAGGCTGAGGCAGGAGAATTGCTTGCACCCAGAAGGCAGAGGTTGCAGTGAGCCAAGATCATACCACTGCGCTCCAGCCTGGGTGACAAGAGCAAAACTCTGTCTCAAAAAAAAAAAAAAATACAGACAGACATTTCCTAAGGATCCAATATCAGTTTTGCTATGTAGCACATACATCTTAAAATCTCAGCGGTTTACAACAGCAAAGATTTACTGGCTTTCCTGGATCTGCAGATTGGCTGTGGCTGTGCTGGCTTCAGCTGGGACAGATCCTGAGCTGTGGGGCGGGTCCAGGTCTGTCCCATGTGCCACTGCATTCTCCTTCGACCAGCAGCTTCCAGGGTATATCCTTCTCCAGGAAGATCACTGAGATGCAAGAGGCCAAGCCTCTGGTCTCATGCTGACTGCAACATTCCACGGCCCAAAGCAAGTCCCACACCCACAGGCAGGGACATTTTTTCTGGCCATTCTGGCAGGTTACACAGCAGAGGGAGAGAGTGAAGAACTGAAAGTAAAAATCCAGTCTATCACAGACTCCATATGGTGGTGGTGGGTTTGGGGTAGGTGGAGACTATGAAGGGACACTGAACTCCAAATTTCAGCAGTAGCTAAAAGACAGTTCCCTCAATGAACCTGGTCATCATGGGTGCAGGACACAGAAGACAAGAGAGTTTGCAGTGTCAGCCTGATTTGGTGGCCCCTCTGCCCAGAGGCTCTAAGGACCCTCCTCCTGGTGTCCCTACTTTTGAGGTTTTATTTGAGATATCTATCTGAGTAGATAAAGCAAGAAGTAGTCACTGTCCCTAATTCTTTCTTCTCATTGCTACATATATATTCGCTGTGAGCCCAGGATCCGGCAATAAATCAGGGTCAGTCACTGGCTAATTTAGGCATTAGAACTCGGAGGGGAAAGTGCAACTGTCCAAGGTCCTTAACACACAGAGGTGTTGATGGATTAGGCCATAGCTTTCAGGGAACACGGAGGGGTTCTGACTCCACTGACTCCAGGTGTGGGGCTGCTGCGGAGACAGAGCTAATGAGGTCTGTACACCAAATACAGAAAATGAACTTGAAATACAGGCTGGGAGGTGTCCTCCTGACCAAGCATGGCTCTACCAAGTCCCACACCATAGGCAGACCAGTAACTCTCCCTACCAAGGTGATTCTTTCTCAACTGTCACAATTCCCACACTGCATCTAGCCCTTCCAGTCTCCGGTGGAACCTCACGTCCCTTCACTCTTGTGCTCTGATCACTCTCCAGCAGTTTCACATCCTCTTGGCTGTATTTCTGCTCTGGCACTTAGTGAATGGCTGTGCCTTGCTTAAATGTGACTTCTCAGGGACCATATTAGTTGGCTAGGGCTGTGGCAATGAAGTAACACAGACCAGGCAGCTTTAAACAATAGAAATGTATTGTCTCCTGGTTCTGGAGGCCAGAAGTCTAAGATCAAAGTATCGGCAGGGCTGGCTCCTTCTGAGGGCCGCGAGTGAGAATCTGTTCCGAGCCTCTCTCCTGGCTTCTGGTGTTTGCTGGCGATCTCTGCCAATCCTTGGCTTGTAAATGCATCATCCCAATTTCTGCCTTCACGTTCACATGCTGTTCTCCCTGTGGATGTGGGTGTCCAAATTTCCCTTTTTATAAGAACACCAGTCATTCAGATTAGAGCCCCATGCTACTCCAGTCTGACCTCATCTTCACAAGTATCATCTCCCATGACTCTATTTCCAAATAAGGTCACACTCTGAGGCACTGGGGTTTAGGACATCAACACAAGAATTTCAGTGGGGGAGGGGCACCATTCAACAAGGGGTCAAGATAATTTCTGCACCCCTGCATGCAGCTAGGGGCCTGGCACAGGGGAGGCCATCCCTCACCTACCTATTACCTGCCCACAGACAAAAATGCCAACTTGAAGAATGCATATACTCTCACAACTACACCCCCACTTCTGTCTCTCTCTCTCTCTCTCTCTCACACACACACACATACACACACACACGTGCATGCACACACACACTTCTGCAGAAGAAACAGGACAAAGCTGTCAATGTTAGCTTCCAGTTAGGTGCCAAATCTCACAGCCAGCTTTTCAAATTCTCCTTGAGCCTTATCAGCAGGATACAGCAAGCAAGATAAAGAAACTGCCAAAATACTTAATTAACTCTCCTGGCATTGGTGGCTTCTTGAGAGGAGCTTAACTTCCTGGCACTCCTCATGAGGAGGGAAGGTGGACAGGCACATTATTCTTTTTTACAGAAAGGAAAACTTTTGGAGTACAAAGAGATGGAAAACGTGCCAGGCTTCACACTAACCTCCGCCATAAACTCACAGGCCAAGAGTTGGATTGACTGCCTGAAAGTCCTGGGCCCAGCTTAATGGTACCAGCCTGCACCTCATGGGGTGATGGAAAACACAAGTCTGTCCATCAGTGTGATGATCTGAGTTCCCATCGTGGCTCCACCACCTGATCCCTGTGCAGACTTGACCAGGAACAAACTTGGTGCTCCTCAGTTTCTTCATCTGGAAAACGGGGGTCATAAGAGCACCCACTCTCAGAGGGAATCTGTGAGAAAGAAAAGCTGAGAATGGTGCCTGAGATGCTGCTAGTACTCCAAATGTTTGCTATTCTTACAAGACCCCACAGGACCTCTCCAAAGGTTTCACCGATCACCGTGACCTGAGTCACCACAAGCTCTCAGTGGTTAGAGCCGTGAGAATTGAGGCCCCCTGAGAAGTATTCAGGGTGCCAGTTATGTAATGTGGCAGAAAAATGACCCCCAAAACGTAGAAACCCCATAAACAAACAAACATTTATGATCTCACAGTTTCTATGGGTCAGAAACCCAGGAGTGCTACACCTGGCTCAGGCCTGGGCTGCAGACATCTCCATTTCGCTAGGAGTGGACCCACTTCCAACCTCACTCATGTGGCTATTGGCAGGCTTTGGTTTCCTGCCGGCTTTGGTTGGAGTCCTCCTTCAGTTCCTTGCCACATGGGCCCCGGAGTATGGCGGCTCACAGTATGGCAGCTGGCTTGCCTCAGAGAGTGGGAGAGAGCCAGCCCACAAGGGCAGGAAAGACAACGCTAGAGTGGCTCCATCATCTAGCCTGGGGACTGACAGCTGCCACTTTTGCTGCATTTTCTTTGTTAAAATCGAGTCACAGTTCATACACTCATGTCTTCGCATAGTGATTCACAATAGTCAAAAGGTGGAAGCAACCTAAGTGTCCATCAGTGGATGAATGAATAAACAATGTGACACATATACACCTGAATACTATGAAGCACTGAAAAGGAAGGAAACTCTGACACAGGCTACAACATAGATGAACCATGAGGACATTATGCTAAGTGAAATAAGCCAGTCGCAAAAAGGCAAATACGTGGAATATGGAGAGAGAGAATAGCAGAATTTTAAAATTACGAACTTCAAACAGCCTACAGAGGGACCCGCTATTCTTCTTATGGGCAAGAAAAAATCTGCTTCAGTAAAACACTGGGATGGGCATGGAAGGGAGTGTTGCCCAAACCATCAGCAGGCCTAACCTCCACATCTTGGACTTCAGAGACTTTTCACTGAACGTCTTAGGGCACCATAAGTAAGTGAGTCCAGGATACATACGCACTTAAGAATGACTAAATACTGCATGATTCCACTATGCGAGGTACCTGGAGTTATCCCACAGCACTGATGTACTGGGGTCCCTTTGCTCGAGTGCTAAAATGAGTTAGTGCTTCAAATTAATGAAGACAGAAGTAATATGATGACTGCCAGGGGCCTGGGGGAAGGAGAATAGGGAGTTATTTTTTAATGAGTACAGAGTTTCAGATTTGCAAAATGAAAATGTTCTGGAGATGGGTTGCACAACAATGTGAACATACGTAACACTACTGAACTGTACACTTACAAATGGTTAAAATGATAAATTTTATGGTAGACATATTTTGGCACACACCAAAAGAACGGGATCTAAGATCCAGATCACATGTGAAGGGATGAGATTATACCAGGGCATGAACACCAGGAGGTGGGAATCATCCGAGGATGCCCGCCACATTCAGCCAACATCTGTAAGGCCACTTGACTGCTGGCCATACCCAACATGTGAATGGCAGGACCTGCTAACTTTCAGATGTGTCCCACTGAGAGTTCCCAAGCAATGGAAAAGCCATAGAATGCCTGATCCCCAGCTATTTCCTTCAGAATTATCTTGGAAACAAGTTGTTTCCAATCAATGAAGCCCCAATTAAAATTCAGCTCCACCACAAACACCTCATAGAGAATACAAAGACAGGATAATGACTGCACTTTCAGGGGACCATTCTCATGCCCAACTCCTTATAGGCTGTAGTTAGTTTTCAAGGCCAAGGATAATGAGGGGAACTAGATTCCAGATAAGGAGAGAAAGGAGGAGGGGCTCCCATAAACTGGTGTGCTGAAGTAGAGAAGCCACTTCATACCCTAGTCAAAGTGGAAGAAAATTATTTCAGGCAGTCTCTTTCTGGTCTTGGAGCCAGTGTGCTCTACCCCATAGAGACAAATATGATAAAGTATAATTTTTCCTCACATAACTGAGAACAAAGATCTATTTGTAAGTGCTACACACCCAGCAGAAGGAGAAAGGAAACAGTTTGACTAAATGAGCTCATGCACAGAGGTGCTTAGCAGAGTACTTGGTACATCGAAAGGTATTGTTAAGATGACAGTGGGTTAAATCCTATGTGGCATAGGGCAACAGTTTGTCTAGTCAAAATAGCTCTGAAATTTTTCAGGAAAATACTTCATGGAGCTCAGTGTGGTTAGTTTTCCCATAGCACTGATGCACTGGGGTTCCTCTGGTCAAGCACTAAAATGAGTTGGTCGGTTTGCACATAGAGGTTACCACGAGACCAGAAAACATAACCTCAATACCAGAGTCTCCCTCGGGGCAGGGAGGTGTGTACACCCTGTGAGGGATGAGGCTGCAGAACTGCAGGCAGCTAAGAAAACTCCAGATCTGTTTCCCATCTCACACTCACTGCAGGGCAGATTCCCACTGAGGAAAAGACAGACTTTCCACTCAATTTAAACAACAATAATAATACTTGTTATTTTAATAGATTGTGGATATCGGAACTCATGTAACTTAAAAACCTATGTGGTGCCATATCACACAGGGTGCAAAATAAAACCCAGCATTAATAACAACACCCTACCAAGAAATCTTTTCTAGTCTTCCGCACTTAGCAAATCCACCATGTACAGAGCACGGTGCCACCACGTAGGTTCTGCAGGATTTGAGAGGCAAAACGGGCATCCTTCCTGTTCTTGTCACTCTTCTTGGGTAGCTCACAGCAATGCCTTCCACAAGTGGCCTCTTGGTGGGGTGGCTGTTATACCCATGAAACTGACTGGTGTCACCAACTGCCTGGTGGGACTTATTTTCTGGGATCATGTGCATATGTAGCTTATTTTCTAAGGGGATGCCATATGGCTAAGGAAGTCCCAAAGCTGAAATTCTAAGGAAGGTAACGGTCAAGAGTTGGGCTTCATGTGCACATGTCCACCACTTTCTCCGTAAACCTCATATGTATGAGACATGGAATATGGAAAGAGAGAAAAGCAGAACTAAAAAATAGGAACTTCAAACAGCCTAAAGAGGGACCCGCCATTCTTCTTAAGGGCAAGCAAAAATCTGCTTCAGTAAGACATTAGGATGGGCATGGAAGAGGGTGTTGCCCAAACCACTGGCAGGCCTAACCTCCACGTCTTGGACTTGGGAGTCTTTTCACTGAATGTCTGAGAGCACCATGAGTGAGTGAGCCCAGGATACATACACACTTAAGAAACTGTATAGGAAACAATCTCCATAGAAATTGTTCCCCAACCCTTCCTATCTATGCTAATACTTGATTTTGTATTCTTGTTCCTTATTTGGTATCCATTACTGGCAAGACATTGGCATGTCTAGTTTTATAAAAAGTTGATCTTGTGTAAAGGCCAGCAATACATTGCGTTCAGTAAGAAGTTGGGAAATTCCTAGGCAAATGGCAAGATTATAAACCTCTCTAGAGTGTAGAATGGTGGAGTTCAGCCTTTAGTGTGCATTAGAATCACACTGAGGGCTTCTTAAGTAAAACACCGATGGCTGGGCCGACCCTCAACGGTTGATTTAGCTGGTCTGGAATCGGGCCCATGTGATGCTGATGCTCCCAGACTGAGGATTATACTTTGAGAACCACTGTGAAGAGTTGACCTAAGAAGGGCATTTCCAGGCAAAGACAATCAGAGGCTACTTGTACCCAAGACTCGCCTCCCACAGCTGTTCTCTGCACAAACCTTGGCAAAGTCTACGCCAAGACAGATTCTGTCTTTTCTTTTCTATGAACCTCAGGCATATAGATTTGGGTTGACCATAATCCTTGGTTTGTGACCCACTCTTACCAAGTGGTTATGTATGACCATCTGTTCATTTTCATTCATTTTTAATCACATAAACACCAATCAAAATAAAAGCTATGACCTTGAAAATAACTACATCTAACCACATGGAACTTATCCATCATCTATCCTACCTCCCAATACATGAGCTAAACAGCTAAGCAGTTAACAAGTATTCTCTCACTTTTCTTTTTACACTTTTATTAACTCTATAAACGATGGCACAATCATTCAGGAGAACGCTGAATATCAGTCAAGACAAACTCTACCAACAAACAATACGGATGAATCACAGCAATATAATACTAAGTGAAAAACAGAAAGATTACATACAGATATCAGTTTATAACATTAGAAATATATATTCTTACAGATGCCTTAAAACAGACATGCATTTTAAATCTTAGTATTTCTAATCGCTGAAGAAATACTAAGAAAGAGTCCATGAGTAAAGAAATGTACCCGGTCAGTTTTAACGAGGGAGGACGTGGCCTTATCCTATTGTGTCCTCCTCAGATTCCCTAACAAAGCTCATCGTCCCATCCTCTAGCTGCATCCTTCAGTTTCCATGAAACAGCTTCAAAACCAAGGGCCCGGACACAAGGAGGCAATTCACAGAAAACTAAACAAAGTAGTAAACAAACACGAGGGGGAAAAATGTTAACTCTGCTCATTATCAGAGAAATGCAAACGAAAGCATTTTGGGAGGCTGTCATTTTATGATGACTAAATTAGCAAAAATGGAAAAAAATAGGGCAGCAGTTGCGATGCCTGTGACTGTCTGTGATATTACAGTAAAACTGACAGGCACAGACCATGCTGTCAGCAATGTAAACAAGAACAACAACAACAAAAATCTAACAGCTGCAAGCTGAGGTGTAATGGACACCTGTGCAGGCACCTCATTCTGCAGAGTTTATCCCGAAGAAGTAATTTAAGGGAAATAAGCAACCTGGATTGCCCCAACAAGGCAATGCCTCAGAAAACCACAGTATAGCAACATGACAGTATATTATACAGCTGGGGCATATTACAGTTTTGAAGAGAAATATACAGATGATATTTAATACATGAACAATACAAAATACAAAATGGTAGGTGTACTGTAGTTAAAGCCATGTAAACACGGGTACCTGCCTGTACCAGGGCTGCAAGGCCAAGTGCAAAAACTAACACAGCTATTGTATCTGGAAGTGGGGATGGGTGTTGCTTTCTGCCTCTCAGTGTGTTCTGTTGCTGCGGTGCTGTGTTGCAATCATCTTTTTAGAGCTTGAGCGGTTCCTACCTTGAGAACTTTCACAGCTTTCCTCGTCACTGTTGTCCTGACAGTTATTCTGTCCATCGCAGATGAAGCTCTTGTCAATACAGAGGCCGTTCTTGCAGTGGTAGCGGGCGGTGGAGCAAAGCAGAGGATTTGCTGCTGCTGCTGCGGAAGGAAAACACGACATGTCACCAGGGAGGCCGGCAAGTCCCCTTGGGGACCCTGGAATTTCTTCCAGCTTGGGGTGTGTCCTGCTCAGGAAGCAGTGAGCTTATCTTCTAAGCTGGCAGACTCAAAGCCCATCCTGGAAGAGTGGCCAGCCAAATGTGAACACAAGGCTTACTCTGCCTCATTCTAAAACATCCTGGGGTCTTTGCAGAGATCTGCCACTCTGGTTAAGTACGTCTGCTTAATAACTGAATATTTATGGCTTTCAACATCATCAATAGGAATCCCTTTGAAATGCATCAAATCCTGGCTTCGTTAGCATTTACCTTTTTTGGTGACAGCACAGGGTCATTCTTAGGAACATTAATTTTTAGACTGGGCTGGAAAACAGGGTTGCCTTTGGCTCCTTTTTAGAACTTTCTAGTCTCTTTTTAAACTATCCTAGGCTACTGTGCTTTTGCAATTCTCTTTTGTTTTTCTATTTTTGTTTTTTTATTTATGCAAATGTATGGGGTACATGAGAAATTTTGTTACATACACATAATGTAGAATGTAATCAAGTCAGGGTATTCAGGTGTCCATTACCCAAGTGCAGTATACTTTCTTTAAGTATATTCACCCTCCTCTGCTATCCTTTGATCTTACAGTGTGTTTGTATCCTGTAACCCACTTCCCTCCATCTCTATATCTTCCACTCTTGCTCCCACTCACCCTTCCAAGTCTCTGTTATCTCTTTTTCCACTCTCTACCCCCATGTGATCAATGGCTCACCTGAAATGGACAACCCCTAGGCTGGCCAGCAGCCACTGAGGGGTCTGGGCAAAACCTGAACTTCACTGATGTCTCCACTGAGGGGTCTGCTGTCTGCTGGCAAGAATGTAGAGGGAGAGGAAGTCTCATAAACTACAAGTGGAGATGCAAACTGGCACGTCCACCTGGGAGGCCCATTTAGTCCTAGTAAAGCCTATGGTGCACTTAGCGTGGCCCAGTCATTTCACTTCCAGCTACATACACTTCTCTTGAGAGACTCTTTTTTTTCCTCCCTTTTAAAGAAACAGGGTTTCAGTAACTAACTGCAGTTCAGTGCTGCAATCATCTCTCACTGTAGCCTTAAACTCCTGAGTTCAAGCGATCCTCCCACCTCAGCCTCCTGAGTGAACGGCTGGTAGCATGAGAGACAGACACAGGAGCAAAGCGGAGCCGGAAGGAGTAGCTGAGGCAGGAATCCACACACCTCTCTGCCACGGTGGAATTCATGGCACGATCTGATCCCACAGCTGTGTAGGATGCTTCTAGTTCCCTAACTATGTATCAGCCTTTTAATTCCTCACTTAGTCTTTATGGCTCACTAAGGTAAACTCAGTAGCCTCAATTTCTTCTATGCAAAAAAAAGTCCATGCACCTAGTTGGTCAGTAACCATTTTCTGAGCAGCTCCTCCATGAGGCTCCTATTCTAGGCACTTTGAGACCTCAAAAGAAATGACAGACCTGGGCCCTCCCGTCAAGAAGTGTGGTAACTGGCTGGTACAAGGTCAGCATAAAACTACTTAACAACACAAGAGCAAGTCTCCACAGAAAACCAGTATTTCTACAGTACAATTTACTTGCAGTATGATTCAAACAAGGTTCCTTCCAGGGTTCTGTTTTCAATAACTGAATCAGCCAAGTAGAAATTACTCCAATCCCAGCTCTGCCACTTATTAATCGTGGGAGAATTACTTCACCTCTCTGAGTCTCGGCTGCTTTCTCTGCGGACAGTACCCTCTATGTGATTTGTGAGGCCCAGTGCAAACTAAACATGTGGGGTCTGCTGTCAAAAGTTATTTTAAAAACTCAAGACAGCAAGAGCAGAGCATAAAACCAAGCGTGGTCCCCTTCTAAGCTAAGCACTGGCCCTGTATGGCTGCACCAGCCACAGACCAAGAAGCTGATCTTGCTACTTACAGCATTAATCTGAGCATCAAATGAGATCTGTGGGAAAATGCACAGTGCCCAGTCTGACACGCAGCACAGGCTCAGGGAATGTTATACTCATTCCCCTCATTACGTCAATCTTGGTGCTACAGAGTGTGGCCTTCCCATAAGCAGCAACATCTGCAATGATGAAGAGGGGTCATCCCGGACCTCGGGGAATGAACTGAACCAGCACCTACATTGCATGTGGTGGGCACAGCACCAGAGTGAACATCAGGCCCAGCACAGAAGATCGCTATGTTGCTTTGGGATCAGGGCCACACCAGCTCCAACATCTCTCTCTGGGATCCTCAACGGCAACATGGCAGTTGTAATCTATCTTCTCCCCACGCTTCACTGAGCTGTTGCGAACACACAGAGATCCTGGCTTCAAGGACTTGACTAACCTCACAGCACTATCTAGATCTAAGGAGCTCCAGACTTTTTTATTTTAACTATTCCATTCCAAAAGTTTGATGTGAAAGGCCAGAGGAGGTGAGGGAAATGGGGGAAACCAGTGCTTTCAGTGTTGAGGATGGTAGAGCAATGATGTAAAGTCAAACAGAAGTGGTCTGGCCTGAAAATGGAAGTTTTAATTATTGACATTGCTGTGGGCCAGAAAATGGGCTCAACTGGATCAAGCTGAAACCAAGGTCTGACTTCAGCCAAACCAAGACGGAGAAACCCAAAACCACAAATCACATTTGGTTTTGTCCAAGGCAGCTCTCCAAACCCTTGTGTTAATCAGCATCCACCATGGTGCCCTTCAGCTTCTCTGGGACCATGTGGGTCACATCTATGCAGCCAAAACGTCAGTAGCCGTCAGCTCACTCAGACAGATAGCCTGGGAAAGGCATTCTAAGTGCCTCAAGATGGGGTGTTCGTAAGCTTATGTAAATGTCCTCATGGAGAAAGCTGTGCAGAGTCATCCTTGCTGAAACCACTATCATCTACTTACTTTTCCTTCAGTCTTAGATCCTTTCAACCTCTCAAACTTTCCAAAAGAAAAAAGTCACATGCATGTATATGCGTGTATATACATATGTCTACATACATGTTACAGATACATTATGTGTATGTCTGTTTAAAAACCAAGTCACAGACTGGTTTTAAAGTATATAACCCAAAAGACAAGTAGCCAGATTATGTAAAGAACTCTCAAAAATCAAAAAGGAAAAGAAAACTCAATAGAAAAAAGGGCCAAGGATATAATCAGGCAATTGACATAAGAGGAACAGCAAATGGTCAGTAAAAATTTGAAATAATGTATACTGTCACTGATGTTGAAGTGCCACTATGCATGAGACTCACCACACTCAAGGTCTTAAAGTACCAAGTTGTTGGCAAGAATGTGGAGGGAGAAGAAGTCTCATAAACTACAAGTGGGGGTGCAAATTAGTTCATCCACCTGGGAGGCCCATTTAGTTACAGTAAAGCCTATGGTGCCTGTAGCATGGTCCAGTCATTTCACTTCCAGCCACATACACTTCTCCAGAGAGACTCTTTATTCTCCCTTTTAAGGAAACAGGGTTTCAGTAACTAACTGCAGTTCAGTGCTGCAATCATCCCTCACTGTAGCCTTAAACTCCTGAGCTACTGATCCTCCCATCTCAGCCTCCTGAGTAGCCATATACCACCACGCCTGGCTAATTTTTTAATGTTTTGTAGAAACAGGAGTCTTGCTATGTAGCCCAGGTTGGTCTCAAACTCCTGGCCTCCAGCAATCCTCCCACTTCAGCCTCCCAAAGTGTTGCAATTACAGATGTGAGCCACTACAAGACTCTTGAAGAAACAAAAATGTTTACTGAAGCCATTATTTGTAAAATTAAAAAATTAGAAGTGACCTGAATTGGCCAGCCATGGTAGCTCACGCCTGTAATTCAAGCACTCTGGGAGGTTGAGGTAGGTGGATCATTTGAGATCCACAGTTCAAGACCAGCCGGGCCAACATGGTGAAACCCCATCTCTACTAAAAACACAAAAATTAGCTGGGTGGTAGTGGCATATGCCTGTAATCCCAGCTACTCATGAGGCTGAGGCAGGAGAATCGCTTGAGCCTGGGAGGCAGAGGTAAAAGTGAGCCAAGTTCATGTCAACTGCACTCCAGTTTGGGTGACAGAGTGAGCCCCTACCTCAAAAATTTTTAAAATTGCTTAAATGGTTACTTAAAAGAGAATAGATTCGATGTGTTATACTGTTACAACGCCAGGGCTGGCTAACTGCTCCTATCAAGGGCCCGACAGTAAATATTGTAGGTTTGGTAGCTGTTTGGTCTTTGTCTCTGTTGTAATGACTCATCTTGGCCATTGTGTTGCAAAGCAGCCAGAGGCAATCTGTAAATGAAGGGCATACTATATTCCAACACAACTTTATGTACAACAACTGGTGTTAGGCCAGATTGGGCCATAGTGTGTCAACTGATGCTGTACTGTAGTGAAAAATGAACTGGTGTCAAGATGGATGAATCCCACAAATACAATAGCGAGGGAGAAAAGCAAGCAGTGTTAACACCAGGAAGCAGACAAATGCATGGGCAGACAGGGGCAGGTCCCCAGTAAAACTCCACTTTTAAGCCAAAAACAGTTTAAAGCCTGAAAGCCAAGCTACAAGTCAAATCCTCGGACTGGATTGAGAACTTGTCTCCCTGTTTGGCACTTTCCTCTGATTGATCCCTACCATCACCTATATCTACCCTTTCCTAATTGACTTTCTACACTGTCATGCGCACCTTTGAGTAGGGTCTTCACTTTAACCTTTTTGCATACTCACAAACCATTCAGCACGTACTCCTTATTCTGAGTCCATAAAAAGCCCTGGACCCAGACACACCGGGAGAGAAAATCCCCCTGCAATTTCTCTCCACTGAGCTGTTCTGTGACTCGATAAAATTCTTCTCCACCCCCGCTAACCCTTTGAATTGTCAGCATATCCTCATTCTTCTTGTATACAGGACAAGAGCTCAAGAACCACTGAACGTGGGTACAACCTATAACACAGGTGGGCTAAGTGGAAGGGGTGCTTCCAGCAGCAGACCTGGGGTGGAGTGAGGCCCAGGCAGGGCAGGTAGTGTCACTGGTTGTGGAGGTATCCTAATGGCAAAGCGGCCCAGAAAAATCCTGTGTCAGTAGTAGGCTATGTACCATAACCGTTGATATGAAGTTACCCATGCAAGTGAATGCTACTTTTCATAGCAGGGTAAAAAAATATATAAGGAAAGAAAAAATAACTTGAATGGGAATAAACAACCACAAGTCCAGGGCAATGCATGCCTCTGGAGAGAAGAAAGGATCCAAAAAAGGCATGGCTGGAGATTTTTTTTTCTTTTTTTTTTGGAGATGGAGTCTCACTCTGTCACCCAGGCTGGAGTGCAGCGGCGCCATCTCAACTAACTGCAACCTCCACTTCCTGGGTTCAAGCTATTCTCCTGTCTCAGCCTCCTGTGTAGCTAGCTGGGATTACAGGTACCAACCACTATGCTTGGCTAATTTTTGTATTTTTAGTAGAGACGGGGTTTCACCATGTTGGTCAGACTAGTCTTGAACTCCTGACCTCATGATCTGCCTGCCTCAGCCTCCCAAAGTGCTGGGATTACAGGCATGAGCCACTGTGCGCAGTCAGGCTGGGGAATTCTAATTATATTCGGTAATAGTTTATTATTTAAAAATTCTGAAGCAAATATGGCAACATGATGATACATTTTTGACACTGGATGTTGGGAATCTAGATGTTCATTTTACTTTACTTTTCCTTTTCAGTATGTTTCAGAAACTTCACTAAACATTATCCAAGGTCTATTCTAGCAGAAATGTTTCAGTGAGCACTCACTTTCCTTGTCTTTTATTTTCCCATCATAAAGCTCTCCCTGGTCCACAAACACCTCTTAATATTTAGTATCTTTCACACTCAGGGGCATAGTTGCTCAGAAGACATAGCTGTATCCTTGTATACAACCACACCTAGGAGTCCTCCTTGTCAATGACTTCTCATAAAACACAGTACAATCTCTCCCATCCTTTGCAGGGCAGAAAAAAAAGAAGCAGTGAATGGTAGAGGAACAGAGCCCAAACCTAGCAGCAAGCCAGAGAAAAACGCCTCCCAGCCATCAAAACATACATCGTGATGCTCATGTCCTGAAAGCACCATGTCCTGAAAGCGCCGGGAGCTTCCTCAAAGAAAAGCCCTCATGCCATCACCTCTTTCAAGGTCTATGGCTTCTCCATTTATGTAAATTCCAACAAGTTCTGTATTCCTGCTCCCAAGGACAAAGCAAATTAAAAGGGAGAGGGGGTGCCACTTGCTGCCCTGCAGACAAACTGGCAGCAAGAAATAAAAGCCGACAACCAGAGAAGGGGACGGAAAAGCTCTAAAAAGCAACCTCAAGAATTCCAAAAGCTAAAAATTTGATAGCATAGGTGTAGAAAGTGGAAAAATAGATAACAGAGACTGGGAAGGGTGAGCGGGGGAAGGGAGGAAGATAAAGGGATAAAGAGATGGAGGGAAGGGGTTAAAGATACAAACATACAGTAAGGTCAAAGGATAGCAGAGGAGGGTGAATATACTTAACAAAAATGTACTGCACTTGAGTAACAGACACCAGAATACCATGACTTGATCACATCATGCATTATGTGTAGAACAAAATTTCTCCTCTACTCCATACATTTGCATACATTTATTTTTTAAAAATTCTAAAAGCACAGCAGCCTAGGATAGTTTTAAAAGAGACTAGAAAGTTCTAACGAGGAACCAAAGGCAACCCTGTATTACAGCCTGGTCTAAAAATTCATGTTCCTAAGAATGACCCTGTGCTGTCACCAAAAGAGGTAAATGTTGACAAAGCCAAGATTCGATACATCTCAGAGAGATTCCTGTTGATGGCGTTGAAAGACATAAATATTCAGTTACTAAGCAGACTGACTTAACCAAAGTGGGAGATCTCTCCAAAGACCCCAGACAGCTCAGGTTTCACTACATTTCTTCCGGAGCCTCCGCATCTATTTGCTTGGCTCCGCCAGATTTCAGAATGATTGTATTTGGGACTATGGTGGACAAGTCTTAAGGGTTTCTGTGGGCCCATAGGGCCTGGCCCAGGACTCTGCAAATAGTAAATGCCCAATGAACAGATCATAAGCGGACCAGGAAGCATTTCACCCTCTGGGATGTTATGTTTCGGTATCTTTCAGCCATATTTAATGTTCTCCAAATGTTTGTATTCTTTGTCCTTGTTACGGCTAACCAGTCACTGAGAAATGTTTTATGTTACTCAGTTAACAGGGGAGAGGAATATTGTATTTTACAATATTTATTTCACTAGGGGTGGAGAAAATTGTCTGCAGAGTCAACTTCAAAAACGGAATTGTAGGCTCAAAAGCTCCTTGGTTATTATTACCGTAAGAAACACAGGGTTATAAAGCTCTATTTCCCAAGCCACAACACTCAGGAAAGAGAACTTGTCTCTCTCTCTGCCAGAGGGAGGTGGGAGGCTGGAGTTAAGGGAATCGCTTAGTGGTTAATTAAACTGGCAGTGTTTACTTCAACCACATCTAAAAGATAAGACCGAGGGACCACTGTGGTCTCCCAAAAGCAACTGGAAATAAAGCAGTCTGTCTACAGTAGGACTTAGGAAATGTCCTCTTTAATTCATTTAGAGTCTGTGAAGTCGGCTCCTTGTCTACCTCAAAGCATCTTGACAAAACACATAAATGAGAAACTTCTTGTCATTAACCCCCACAATTCCCATCGGCTCCTCCATCCTGCGGTGGTCACCACTCACTTCCTAACCTCACAGCCTCCATGCGGTCCTTGTCTTCCCAGCCCCAATTTGCCTGGAAACCAGGCAACTGAGGGAGAGGGAGCTGCACTGAGACTTTCTCTTCTCCAGTATAGAGGGTGCCTGGCCCCAGGAAACCAGAGCCCACTGAAGCAGTCTCCCTGCAGACCGTCCCTGCAATAAGCCCTGTACCCTTTGCAACTTGGAAAATGCTCACTGCCTTGACCTTGGCTTGCCTATGGAAACCTGTTAGTTCCTCCTTCCAAAGTCTGCTCAACAGGGCTTCTGAGCCTCTCCCAGCCCCAAGGCTACCAGATCCCCCAGCCTCAGCAGCCCTTCCCTCTCCAAGACAGAACATGGGCCATGCACAGCCATATTCTGCACATGGAACCTCTTCTGTGTCTGCGGGAGAGGAAAGGGCAGCCACTGTGGGCAAACAGGCAAGAGGCAAAATACCTCAATCTTGCTTGCTTCTTCCTTAGGCTCTAAGGACTCAGAGGATTTTAATTTTTAAAACCCCTCTAGAGTCAGTGTAAGGGGCCACTGGCAGAACTGAGTCATGGCTAACGGTAGTCTGTTTCTTCCTCGTTTGTGAATGCTTCTTGGACATGGTTATCTCCTGTCCAACACCCAACTCTGCCTTTTCCAGGGAACAAGTCCAGTATCACTGTTTCAATCACCACCTTCCTGCAGAGAGCTCCCTAAACCTTCCCCCAGAAATAAACACCTTTCTCCTGCTGCCTCATGGGTTCCTCTGTTGAAAACCCACTCACCTCAAGCTCTGAGTGTCTGAAACTGACATTCTCCCTTCTGCTCCTACCCCCTCCCTCTTCCTGTGGTCCTACTTCTATGAAAGTGCCACCGTGTCACAGTTCCCCAGGTTCCAGTCACGTCTACTTCAGAAAAAGTCTACTTTGGCTGGACACTGTGGCTCACAACTGTAATCCCAGCACTTTGGGAGGCTGAGGTGGGTGTCTGGCTTGAGGCCAGGAGTTCAAGACTAGCCTGGCCAACATGGCGAAACCCCACTTCTAAAAAAATACAAAAATTAGCCAGGCGTGATGGTGCACGCCTGAAATCCCAGCTACTTGGGAGGCTGAGGCAGGAGAAATCACTTGAACCTAGGAGGCGGAGGTTGAAGTGAGCAGAGATGGCGCCACTGCACTCCAACCTTAACAACAGTGAGACACTGTCTCAAAAAAAAAAAAAAAAAGGCTCCAGTGGACCTTCTTCTCCTCCTCATCCTGCACCAGCTCAGTATCAACTGCTTCTCACCGAGTATAAAATACAACCTTTTATAATCTCAGCTTTTTATGATCTGTCCCAGCTGACAATTTCAAGCATACATTTTGCTGTAGTGGTTAGAAGTGAAGGTGTGAAGTCCATCTGGGCTCAAATTTCAGCCTACCACTTCACTAGCCATGTGATATTGGAAAAATTATTCAATTTCTCTGAGCCTCAAGGTCCTCATCGGTGAAGTGGGGATAAAAATAATGTCTCTGTCATAAGATTTTATGAAAATTAAGTGGTATAATGCATGCAAAGCACAGAAAGTACCATGTGGCCCATAGTAGGTGCTCATTAAATGCTTATTATAATAATTATTAGCCAGGCATGGTGGTTCAAGCCTGTAGTCCCAGCACTTCAGGTTGCTGAAGTGGGAGGACAGCTTGAGGCTGAGTTCGAGACCATTCCAGGCAGTATGGCGAGACTCTGTCTCTACAAAAAAAAAAAATTAAAAATTAGCCAGGCAAGGTGGCATGCATTTGTACTTCTAGCTACTCAGGAGGCTGAGATGAGAGGATCACTTGAACCTAGGAGTGTGAGGCTACAGTGAGCTATGACTGGACCACTGCACTCCAGCCTGGGCAGCAGCAGAGCAAGGCCTGTCTCTAAAAAATATGTATTGGGAATACACATTCATATAACAGTTAAAAGTTCAGGTTCTGTATTTACCCTGCTGTTGATATCTCAACTATGCCACTTACTAAGTGTGTGAGTATGGGCAAGTCATTTATCCTTTCTATGTCTCTGTTCCCTTATCTATAAAAAGGAGGTAACAATACTATCTACCGAAAATGAGATCTATCATGTAAAGCATGTAGAAACATGTCATACACAAAGTAAGTGCTCAGTAACTGTCAGCCAAGCAGTTCACATGCCCTGAAAGTTTGTATACTATACAGACAAGTCAATATGCCATTAAGAGAAAGCATGAGAAGCACCATGTATTCAGTATATGTCTGTTGCTTGCTAAGGCTGAGCCTGACAATACACTTTGGCACCGGGAACATAGCTGTGAGCCACACTATAATACCACCTCGTGGCTGTCACAATATAGCACGGAAGACAGAGGTAAATGTGGAGAAGGATGAAGCAGGCGACAGAAACAGAGTGTGAGACTGGGGAGGAAAGGGGTCATTTTTCATAAGGAGGTCATGCAAGGCCTCTCTGATGAGGAGACATTTGGTTGAAGAAGGTCCAGTATGGTCTGAGAACACACAGGAGGATGACCCAGCCCAGCCTTGGCAAACCAGAAAGATTTCCAAAGGAAACCAGTCATATAAGAGTCTTTAAGGCGACCTTGATGATGTAGCTTTGGAGCACTGGGAGGAAAAAATCTCCTGTTAAAACTTTTAGCTCGGCCAATACACCCAATAAAAGACAGCTTTCTGAGTCCACAACTGATGAATCGGCTGAGGCGTGAAGGGGAAACGGAGACTCTCATCTGGATTGACATGAATAGAGCTACAGAAATATGCCAGCGGTGTGGAGCTCTGTGCACAAAAAACACAGACATACTAGCTAAATGATTCAGTGGTGCTCAGAATTCAGGCAAGAATTTATCATCAGTGGAGAGATACGGTCCAGGACACAGTGGTTTTTCTGGGCACAACTACACTAAAAGCTGTAGCAGAAGAGCTTCAGCTTGAATCAATTTTCGATCGTGGTCCCCCAGACACCCGGCCATTTCAGTTATTGGCTGGAATCCTTGTCCTTACTGAATGAGGACTGGGGTGACAGCCATGCTGCCAGCCAACCCGGGGTTTTAACTCCAGCCAAGAATGTGTGAGGACAGCGAAAGAAGGAGGCCGAGGACAGGAAAAAGGAAAAACAGTCGAAGGGCAAAATCTCAGCATTGTGAAGCTCTAAAAGAAAATACTTGTTTTGGAGAGCTGAGTGTGGTGGCTCACACCTGTAATCCCAGCACTTTGGGAAGCCAATGCAAGCAGACTGCTTGAGCTCAGGAGTTCAAGACCAGCCTGGGCAACATGGCAAAACTGAATCTCTACAATTTTTTTTTTTTTTTAATTTAGCCAGGTGCAGTAGCTCATGCCTGTAACCCCAGTGCTTTGGGAGGCCAAGCAGGGTGGATCTGTTGAGGCTAGGAGTTCAACACCAGCCCAGATAACATGGTGAAACTCTAACACTACTAAAAATACAAAAAAAAAAAAAATTAGCCTGCTGTGGTGGTGTGCACCTGAAGGTCCAGCTATTCTGGGGAGGCTGAGGTGGAAGAGTCACCTGAGCCCTGAAAGTCAAGGCTGCAGTGAGCTGTGTTTGTGCTATTGCGCTCCAGCCTGACAATGAGAGCGAGACCCAATCCGAAAAAAAAAAAAAAAAAATATATATACGGGGTTTTTGCTTCTCCTCACTCCTGAATGCAAAATGAATGCCAAACCTGGAAAACACACGTCCGCAGACCAAAAACCTTTTAAAACATAACTTTCTTGTTATTTTTGATAAAGTCAAGACATCACCAAACATAACCACTTCTTTAACTTTTTATTTATTTTTTTTGAGACGGAGTCTTGCTCTGTCACCAGACTGGAGTACAGTGGTGTGTTCTCGGCTAACTGCAACCTCTGCCCCCCATGTTCAAATGATTCCCTTGTCTCAGCCTCCCAAGTAGCTGGGACTACAGCCATGCACCACCATGCCTGGCTGGTTTTTTATATTTTAGTAGAAACGGGGTTTCACCATGTTGGCCAGCATGGCCTCCATCTCCTATCCTCAGGATCTGCCCACCTCGGCCTCCCAAAGTGGTGGGATTACAGGTGTGAGCCACCACACCCAGCCTTTCTTTAACTGTCATTTATTTCTTTTCACCATTTCATTATGGAAAATTTCAAACCTACACAAAAATAGAGACTGGTTTATTGAACTCCTTCAACTGACTGATCATTTTGTTTCAATTCCTAATGGGATTGGCTTGAAGTGCATCCCAGATAGCACATAATCTCTTCATATACTTCAGTATATATTTCTAAAAGATAGGGATTTTAAAAAATAGACACAATACCATTTTCACACATTAAAAATAAATAATAATGGCTTAATATCAAGTATCAAACCACAATTTAACTTTTTCTATCTCATTTTTTTTAACAGTTGCTTTGTATGATCAGCATTCAAATATGGTCCACACATCACATTTGGCTAATTTGTCTTTTACTCTTTCACTCTCTAAGGTCCCTGTTCCTCCATTTTTTCTTAGAATTTATTTATGAGTGAAACTGGGTCTTGAAGAATTTCCCACATTCTATATCTAAAAGTTTGCTTCCGTGTGGGGTCATTAACATATTCCCCTGTCCTTGGATTTCCAGTAAACTAATAGTTAGATTTAGAGGCTCAATCAGATTCAGGTGGGATGTTTTTGGCAGGATGATCTCAGAATGGTGATGTGTATTCCTTCGCACCACATCAGAAGACTCTCTCTCTCTTTTTGTGCTGCTGAAACTGGCATATGGAAGTTCCTGCTCTGGGTCAGATGCGGTCATCACACCTTACTCTGGCTTTCCCACTGAATTATCACTTAAAAAACCTGAAGAGAATGCATGCAGTAGCTACAAAGGGTAATTTGGAGCAGGCCAAATGGAGAATAAGACCAAATTTAAATTAACACCAAAATGGTGGTGAGTTTACCATATTTTCTCCCTGGAGCTCCAGGAAACCAG
Organism: Sapajus apella; assembly: GCF_009761245.1. Lineage (NCBI taxonomy): Eukaryota > Metazoa > Chordata > Mammalia > Primates > Cebidae > Sapajus > Sapajus apella. The sequence continues at coordinate 26,620,127 of NW_022436954.1, forward strand.
AAAGAACCAGAGAGATTGAGAAAAGAGAGAAGCTCAGAAAAACTACCTCATACAATTGTTTATGAACTCCTAGGATGACCCCCAAGCTGCATGCATGCACATGAACCTGGTCCTAATCAGCACATCAAAGACTGAACTCACAGACAAACTACTAGCAGGGGCACAGGCAGGACACATCCAAACAGCATGGCAAAAACAGCATGAAAACTTGCAACCATAGCCCATGGAAGGCTGCTAGAAACCTGCGGCCTTACCTGCCCAGTTCATTTACATACTAAAACTCATATACAAGCACACCTCCAGGCTTCAAATAAAACTCAGAGTTTCATACATAATAACTAAAATATCCAGAATATAATCCAAAATTACTTGTCATATTAAGAACCAAGAAAATCTCAATTCATATGGGTTAAGAAAATCAACAGACAAATGCCAAGATGACACAGTTGTTGAAATGATGTGATAAAGATTTTATAGCAGTTATTACATAAATACACTAATAAGCAACCATACATACTCTCAAAACAACTGAAAAAACAAAGTCTCAGCAAAGAAAGAGAAGATATAAAGAAAACCAAAGAGAAATTTTAGAACAGAAAGACACAGTAACTGAAATTTAAACAGCTACACAAAACAAAACAGTATATAGGCTTGGAAGCAGACTGGATATGACACATGAAAGAGTGAGTTAACTCAATGACATTAATAGAAATTGTCCCATATGAACAATGAAAAGAAAAAGGAGTGATTAAAAATGAACAGAGTTCTGGTGTGGGGCTCACACCTATAATCCAGCACTTTGGGAGGCCAAGGCAGGCAGATTACTTAAAAGCAGGTTACTTAAAAGCTGATTAGGACCCACCTGGGCAACATGGCAAAACCTACCTCTACAACAAATACAAAAAAAAAAAAAAAAAAATTAGCCAGACATGGTGGTGTGTGCCTGTAGTCCCAGGTACTCAGGAGGCTGAGGAGAGATGATCATTGGAGCTCAGGAAGTTGAGGCTGCAGTGAGCTGTGATGGCACCATTGCACTCCAGCCTAGGTGATGGAGTGAAACCCTGGCCCACCCTCGTCCCCAAATATAAAAAAATAAAAACTTGGCCGGGCATGGTGGCTCATGCCTGTAATCCCAGCACTTTGGGAAGCCGTGGCGGGTGGATCACAAGGTCAGGAGATCAAGACCATCCTGGCCAACATGGTAAAACCCCATCTCTACTAAAATACCGAAAATCAGCCGAGTGTGGTAGCGTGCACCTATAGTCACAGCTACTCGGGAGGCTGAGACAGGAGAATTGCTTGAACTAGGAGGCGGAGGTTGCCGTGAGCCAAGATCACACCACTGCACTCCAGCCTGGCGACAGAGCAAGACCCCTCCGTCTCAAAAAATAAATAAATAAATAAAAACTCGCAGAGCCTCGGGACTTGTAGGACAATAAAAACAGAGCTAACATTGTTGTCATTAGACTCCCATAAAGAAAGGAGAGAAAGTATAGTACTTTTTAAATATTTGAAGAAATAATTGTTGAACATGTATAGCAAAGACAAAAGCCTACAGGCTCAAATAGCTCAGAGGACCCTAATAGGATAAACTCAAGGAAATCTATACCCAGACACGCTATGATCTAACTGCTGAAAACTGCAGACAAAAAAAGAAAAAAACAAAAAATGTCAAAGTAGCTAAAGAGAAACGATGCACAATCTACGGGGAAACAACTTGAATGACTGCAAATTTCTCTTCAGCAATCGTAGAAGCCAGATGGAATGGCATACTTAGAGTGCTCAGAGAAAAGAACTGTCAGCCCAGAATTCTATATGTGGTAAAAATATCCATTAGGAATGAAGGTAAAATAAAGATATTCTGAGACAAAGGCAAGCTAAGATAATTTGTTGCCAACTTTAGAAGAATTGCTAAAGAGAGTTCCTCCCAGAGGAGGAAAATGATACTAGAAGGAGACTTTGGTGATATCAGAAATGAAGGAAGAGTGATCAAATGGTGAGTATCTGGGTAAATACAATGTACTCTATGCCTTTGGAACTCTTCAAAATATGTTTACATATTTAAAGGAATAATTAAAACATTGTCTTGTGGGGCGGCTAATGTAACAGATGCACTATATAAGACAACTATACTATAAAGTGACCTAGAGAGTGGCAAGGTTTCTATTAATACATTCTGCTCGAAGTGACTCCATACTGATTCAAAGCTGTCTGTGAAAACACTGACGAGTAGATTCAAGAGTTTTTAGCCTGATCTATCCATTATGAAGGCTCCATCCATTTTTTACCTAATGGTTTTAAGCTGTCATTGATGATCATTACCTAGATCCATTCTTCATTAGGAGCTACAAAACGAAGATACTCTAATTTCTTTATTCTTCTATTAGCTGATATTCTTCAATAAAAAATAACCTTTTAAAGTCAGCTATTTGATTACTCTGAAGTATAATTCACATAGGAAAGAGGAGGTAAATGTTTGACTCATATTTTTATTTACCAATTTTCAAAATAGTGAGCTAGAACCACTATTTTTCTAATTTTTAAAAAATCATATTTACTTATTTATTTTTTAGAGATGGGGTCGTGCTATGTTACCCAGGCTGACCTTGAACTCCGGGGCTTAAGCAATCCCCCCACCTCACTCTCCCGAGTAGCTAGGGCTACGGTGGGTGCCACCTCGTCCAGCTTCAGAACCACTATTTTTAAATGGTAGCTATGTCAGAGGAAGATGCTGGCTTAATCCTCATTGGCATAGTTTGGAACTCGTATAATTTACCCATTTAGAAAATCACAGACCAGGCCAGTCATGGTAGCTCATGCCTATAATCCCAGAACTTTGGGAACCCAAGGTGGGAGGATCATTTGAGTCCAGGAGCTCAAGACCAGCCTGGGCAACAGGGCAAAAGACTATCTCTACAAGAAATAATTTATTTTTAAATTAGGGGTGTGGTGGCCCACACCTGTGATCCCAGCTACTCAGGAGGCTGGGGTGGGAGGATCACTTGAGCCCAAAAGGTTTAGGCTAGAGTGACTGTGATGGCATCACTGCACTCCAGCCTGGGTGACAGAGCAAGACCTGTCTCAAGAAAAAGAGAAAATTAAAGACCAATATCTAAACATTTAAGTCATACAGGGTCTTTAATTATGGCAGGGAATATGTAGGATGACATAATCATTTAGAATGCTTATACTACAATGTGTCACACTTGCATTTTATTGCCATTGCATTTTTTGGGGTGTGTGTTTGTGTGTACGTGTGTGTAATTTCTTCTTAGATTATAAGATTCCCATGGACAGGAGGAAGCAGAGATCAAGCTGATACTTACTAAAGGAGTATTTTAGTAAGTCCAAATAAAATACAAAAGAAGTGTATTTTTGTAAGTCCAACGTGAAAGGCATCAGCCTAATAACTATGGTCTTTTCTCACAGTTTTGTTTTAAACCGCTAATTTTCAAAAATCAATTACTCTGTGCCAGCCACTATACTGAGCACTTTTCAGTTATTATTTCATTGAATTCTCCAGCACTCCCGGGAAGAAGGCTCTCAGCATCCCAGTGTGGTGACCAGGAAACCACTATGCAAGAGATAATGTGGCATGTCCAACCCATGCTTCATTAGGGCACAGCACAAATCCAAGCCAGAGCCTGCTCCAGAGTCATTTCTCCCAGTCACACCCCTATCCTCTTAGTGATACGCACCCTCCCTGCTGGGGAGCATGGCCATCACCCTGCTAGCCACACAATCATCTGCTGGCTGTGCCAGATTCCTGACACTTGAGGCCCAGAAGATGAAATAAGACAACAGGACAAAGTGCAGGGGAGAGTTATCAACTTCCTGTGCCCCTGCTGAGAAGAGATAGCCAGGACTGCTCCCTAGAAAGGCATAAATGACGTAGTAGACAGTTGTCCTCCTCATCAGAGACTTAAAATTGAGCCAATGAGGTAAGGGGAAGAAAATAATCTATCAAAAGAATCACTGAAGTCATTAAAACTTATGTTTGGAAAAAAGTAATAATGTGAAAATGGTCACAATATACAGGACATTGCAAGTAAGTACACTGTGCTTAGAGAAGGGGGCTGTGTGTGTGTGTGTGTGTGTGTGTGTGTGTGTGTGTGTGTGTGTGTGTGTAGAGAAGGGGAGAAGGAGTGAGAGAAAGGTGGGGAGGAAAGTGGGTCCGAAGGAAGAGAGAGAGGAGGAGAGAAGTAGAGAGAGAAGACAAGGAGTGGGGGGGGGGGGAGGGGGGGGGAGAGGAAGGGAGGGGAGGGGAGGACAAGAGAGAACTGGCATAAAATGGCATAAATATTAATAGTGTCTCATTCTAACTTATGGGATGTGGGCAGTTTTGCTTTCTTGTTTATACTTGTTTATATTTTACAAGTTCTTCACAATAATCAGAAGAAAAACACTTATTAAAATGCGTAGTGGGGGTACAAAAAGGGATGAACAGGGTGAGCACAGAAAATGTTTAGGGCAGTGAAACTATTCTATATGACACTATAATGGTGGCTACACGTCGTGCTATATTTATCAAGATCCATAGAATGTTCAAACCAAGAGTGAACCCTAGTGTAAACGATGGACTTGGAGTGATAATGATGTGTTAACACAGGTTTGATTGTAACGGCTGTATCACGCTGGCCGGGGTGTTGATAATGGGAGAAGCTGTGCATGTGTTGGGGCACAGGATATGGAAAATCTCTGTAGCTTCCTCTCAGTTTTGCTGTAAACCCCAACTGCTCTAAAACATAAAGTCTTTATATATACATACGCACACACACACACACGCGCGCACGCGCGCGCACACATATATGCATATCCACAGAAAATAAATGTGTCAGTTTGTTCAGAGTCAATGATAGTTATCAAGTCTCAAGTAGTCTAAATGTTTTGAGGGATGGCGAAAAAGAATAAACAATGACCAGAGTGACCAATGGCAGGTATGAAGCAATTTGCTGGGAGAGCTGGGACAGCATTAAAGGCAGATAAGAGAGGCTTGAAGGTCACTGAGGCTGCTGTATGCGAAGTCATTGTGGACACCAGGATGCTAAAAGGAAGGATCTGCACGTATTCAAGCCAAGGAGTAGTTAAACGTAGTAGCAAGACTGCTAAGATGCAAGGTGAGGGGGAGTGAACATGTCTGTATGTCTGTGTGTCTGCGTGTGTGTCTGTGTGTCTGTGCGTGTGTCTGTGTGCGTGTGTGTGTGTGTGCACGCGCACACATGCACATGTGCTGATGCCAGGGGAATATTATACAGTAGATAAAACAAATCAGGGTAGTTACAGTCAAGGAGGACATTAACTTCATCTATCCTACTTGAATTGTTTTTTCAAGAATAAATTTTTATAGTATGCATACAACTAATATATAAACAATTTTTTTTGAGACAGGGTCTAACTCTGTTGCCCAGGCTAGAGTGCAGTGGTGCCATCTCAGCTCACTGTGGCCTTGACCTCCTGGGCTTAAGCAATCCTCCCACCTTACCCTCCGGAGTAGCTGGGACTACAGGCATGCACCACCAAGCTCGCCTAATTTTTGTATGTTTTGTAGAGATGGGGTTTTACCATGTTGCTCAGTGCTGGTCTCAAACTCCCGACTCAAGTGATCTTCCCGCCTCAGGCTCCCAAAGTGCTGGGATTACAGGTGAGAGCCACCACGCCCAACCAACTTTTTGAAGAAAAGAATTCAAAGTTTTAAAAAAAAAAAAAAAGCAAACGCATAAACATGAAGAGTTGTATCAGTCAGATGAGGGCTTGAATGAACCTAGAAATGGCTCTGCTACTTCTGAGCTATATAACCCTGGATGAGTTAATATACTCCTCTAACTTGAAATTTCTCATCTGTTAATTATGGATAATACGTCCACATTTGCAGAGCTATTGTCAGAACTGAAAATAAAGCAAGCCTCAGGCTGAACGTTTACAGATTTGCACAAGAAAGAAGTGGGAAAGAACAGAATCTGAGTAAAAGAAGAGAATGACTGAGCCTCTAGGTACAAGAAGCACATGATGAAGGTGACCAACGTGGACAAGTATGGCTGGCCAGAAAGAACAAGGGATCACAGTGTCCAAGTGAGCGGCACTTACTGCAGTTCTCTTCATCACTGCCATCGGGACAGTCCTCAAACCCATTGCACCGGAAGCGACCAATGATGCAGTGGATGCCGCTGGCGCAGGGGAAGAAGGTTGGGCCGCATTTCGACTTAGCCTTGGCTGCAGGAAGAAAAAGACAAACAGCAAGACATCAGGAGATGTTCTCAGATGACTGCATACTTACCCACTGACACTGAATGTGAAAATTGGTCCATTTAAGATTTACCTTAAAGTCCCTGAAGGTTTCTTCTCATTACCACCACCCGCTTCAAACCCCCAGCCAGATTGGACACCCACGTGCAGCATCCTCTAGAGAGGGAATGGCTAATGTTACTGCTTCAAAAATACCCAAGAGGCTAACACAGACCCTGCACCCCAGCAAGTGCCAATCAAAATGTACTGAACAAAGCCATGAACAAAGAACAGGTAAGTGAATGGATGATGAGTAGATGAAGCTGCTGAAGCACCAATCAAAATTCATTCCCTGAATGTCAAAGGAGCTGTAATCAACATTTAGTAAGTATTCACCATACTAGGCAGTGTGCTGAGTGCTTTGCATGGCTCATCTCATTTAATCTACCCAGTAACCACCCAATGGGATGATGGGCAGAAAAGAGGTAACAAAACAGAACTGAAACTGCTATGCTTACAAAGACCTGCTTGCAAGATTGGCTCTTGCTTGGCTGGAGTCTGGGAACTTGGATTTTGGGAGACTTTGCACCACCCTAACAAGAGTGGCTCACAGTGCCTAAACTGTTTATGCAAACAGTACAACTTACACTAAACACCCCTACTTTCCTTCCTTCTGGGAGTCTGTAATTTTGGTACATGCCGAGCAAAGGGTGCCTATGTGATCAGCCCCGGATAAAAATTCTGGATACTGAGTCTCTAGTGAGTGTCCCTGGTCTATATCATTCCACATGCATCATTACAACTCGTTGCTGGAGGAATGAAGTGCATCTTTTGGACTGAACTGGGAGAGGGCTCCTGGATGCCTGAACCTGGCTTTCTCTGGACTTCATTCCATTCGTCTTTTACCTGTGTTGATTTTGCTTGTATCCCTTTGCTGTAATTAATCATAGCCATGAGTATGATTATATACTGAGTCCTGTGAATCCTCCTGGTGAAGAGCTGAACCTGGGGTGGTCTTGGGAGCTCCAAACATAAATGAGTATGGTTCTTATCACCACTTCATAAATGCGCTTTGAGAGATGAAGTGACTCGCCCAAGGTCACACAGCTGGAAAATCAAGAGTTGGGTGAGGCCCCAGGGAGGCAGATTCCAGAAGCCCTGATCTCAACCAACTCAACAGCATTGCCTCTCTCTCTGCCAGAGGCTGTCACTTTTCACAACAGAAGCCAGACTCCTGTTCCAAAGAAATTCTTCTTCCATTCATGCTGTACAAACAGTTTTAGCAGAAACTGCTGTAACCTGGGCTTGATTGAGTGTCCTGCTAAACCAAACAGCCCTGTGGGGTAATGTAGTCTTCCGTTAATGGTTCTGGTGCTCTGGCTTGCGATTAGGAGGTGTACGATGAGATCTATTGCTACATCCTAGGTAGCAGGCCCTGTGTAGCATCCCTCTTGTCTCCTGTCTTACAGGCAGGACCCATGGTCCTCCAAGAAGGAAGAGTCATTTCTTTGGAACAAACAGGCAATAAATTACCTCCATGTTCTTACTATCTGTAACATGCTGACTTTGGCAACATCCAACTCACAATTGTCATAGTTTTAAGGCCTGAAATGTACCAGGTGTTAAAAACCCACATGGCTTTGTTTCACTCTGAAACTTCTGTCATGGTACTGGTGTACTCTTCTCAAAGCACAAACTCAGGACAGTCCTGGGTTCAAATTCCAACTCTATTTTTTATGACTTTGGGCAAGTTTCCAAATGTTGCTGGACTTCAGTTTCCATATTGTGGCATCCTGATAAGTAAGAAATAAGTAAGAGGGCCCAGGTGGGGGAGAACAATTGTTCCAAGAAATGACTAATAACAAGCCCACTGCCATAACATCCTTTCATTAAATACCTTTTCCACAAGTACGCCCCTCCAGCACGACCCTATAAAACTTCCTCCAGCCCCTGCCTCTGTGCAGACAGCCCCTTCTCTGCTGTGCTGCCTGTTGCACCCAGGCAACATATTTTTGTCCTTTTGCTAACAAATCTGCCTTTCTTTACGAGTGACTGTCTTGGTAAACTCTTTTACCGCTCACGACATCAGCTCCAACCAGTTGCAGCCACAACACTTATCCATAAATTGGAGATAACATCTACTTCCTCAGGCTCTAGTAAGGATTAAGTGAGATAATCTATACAAAACAGTATAGAGCATGGCATACAGTAGATGCTCAATTAATGGTAATGCTTCTGCTATTTGTCATCATCATCATCATCATCGTCATCACTAAGTTCAGAGAATTTAAAAACTGATCCTTGGGATGCTACAAATGTTTTTCTGATGACCACATCTTAAAAGCCTATTATGAAAGATCCCTATAAGCTGATATGAAGTGATTTCCAGGACATACTGGTAAGTCAAAAACATAAAGTACAAAAGAGTATCTATAGTAGTGATGGCAGCAGCAGGCTGTCCAGGGTGGCCGCTGCCATCATGCCAGGTGCAGCGAGGAGGTGCGAGTGGTGGCAGCAGGATTGGCTATGGGAGCAGCAGTGGCAGCAGTAGGTCCCCTGTGCCCTGCGTACCCAAGGCAGCCAACCACCTGCTCCCAGGCCTGGAGCCTCTGACACAGTCTCAATCTCACTCCCCACTGTATCCCAGGGGTCTGTGAGCTGAAGGCGTAGCCGGGACTTGCCTGGGGCTGGTCCTGGAAGCTCAGGTTCATTTGCATGGGGTTGCCCGGGGCTGCGATACCACCTACACCTCGCCCACCACCCTGGGAGCCACTATGATGGGGCAGGCAGAGAGGTGCACTGAGACAGGGCTGGGCCCAGGGCAGTACCATGCTCCATGGTGTCACCGGAGCCTGGAGCAGGCAGGAATGCCTCACCCTTCTGGGCATAGCTGCAGCCACTCAAATTACAGCCCCAGACCCAGACATCTCTGCACTCTCAGGGAGCCCAGGAAGGTTCCCCTGTTACTCCTACAGGCTCAGAGGTGTCTGTTCCAGCTGCCTGGCCTCTCCCTGCTGTCAGTACCCACTCAGATCATGGAGCAAAGCTGAGGTCAAGCCTGGCACTGTTGCAACCTGGCCAGATGTGCGCATGCTCAGGGCTGCATTGACAAGCCAGCCTCCTGCCATCTCAAGCATCTCCAGACTCTGGGTGAAAATGAGCATGGGAGGAAGACCAAGGGGGTGCTTAGGGCAGCTCGGCACTGCCCTGCAGGTGCCCCTTGACACAAATCTGGGCACTATGAAAGGCAGAAGGAAGCGGACAGGCTCTTAGGCAGAAGGGGCAGGTCCCTTGGTAAAGCCCAATCTTCAAGCCAGGAAGGCCTGGAGCCTGGAGGCCAGGCTATGGGTCCTGCAGACAGGAGTGGGAACTTTTCTAGGCCTGCACATGGATCAATTGGCATATACTTCCGCCCCTCTGAGGCCCATAAAAGCCCTGGACTCAGCCAGACTTGAGGAGACAATGGGACAAGCTACAGAAAGGAGCTACCCTCTCTTCTGAGAGCTGAACACGCATCAGGACACCCTGGCTACAGAGAGGAGCTGCCCACTGTGGGTATCCTCTGAGCTCTCCTATTCCTCAGTAAAGTTCCTCTTTGTCTTGCTCACCCTCCACTTGTCTGCGTTCCTCATTCTTCCTGGATACAGGACAAGAACTAGGGACTTGCTGAATGGCAGGGCTAAAAGAGCTGTAACACAAACAGGGCCGAAACATGCTGTTTGCCCACCATGCTGCAGGAGACAAGAGGAGAGAAGAAAGAAGGAGAGAAGAGCTGTGGCCCTTCAGGGAGCCTAGACCTAGAAGCATCCCAAGCCAGGGTTGTGATACCCTGTTTAGGGCTCTGCAGTTCCTAGCATCTCCAAACTTCCAGGTGATACACCACACTCCCCACCCAGTGTCAGCTGTGGAAGCTGCTTATGGTACGCCTGGTCCAACCACAGCCTTGCAGGGAGTTGGCACCCATGCCAGTGCCTGAAGCTGCCCACCCCACCAGAGCTGGCATTCCTGGCTGTGCAGTGGCTGAACTCCACACTCACTCATACAATCTTGGCTGCTTTGCACCTGGCTCACCCTTCGCAGGCATGAGATCTCGTCCAGTAGCAGGAGCCAAGCATAGCCTGCCAGGCCAAGTGGGCAGAGGAGCCCAGTAGGCCAGAGCCAAACTTAGGCAAAGATGCCATCGGACACAGAAATTTCCAGCTGGCAAAGTGACACCCCAAAGATCCTATAACAGTACTTTGCTGCCCTCCATATAAGCAAAGAAGGGAGTATAAGAAAATATACATGTATTGGCTTATCTGTACACAAGAAATACAGGAGGATAAAGCAGAAACTAAAGAGACTGGTTATCTATAGTGGGTGAGTGGGAAAGGAATGAAGTAACGTAGGAACTGATATCAGACAAGATAATAGGATGAGAAGATTGCACATTTCTCTGAGTATATCTATCTGACTCAACATATACTTGTGTAAATATACTCAGAGCAGTGTGTATCTTAGAACCATGGTAGTATTTTACATACCCCCAAAATAAACACATAAAATCAATCACATGTGGGGAAAATGCAAAATGAAATATAAACAATAACAAGTAAACATAACTGTATTACAGGTAAATAACACCACCGCACTGAAGGGGGTGGGGAAGAAAAGAACCAGCCTAAGTAACTAAGGAAAACATTATTTTGACTAGATTCCATAAAGCTAAAAAAAAAAACTACAATACTGTACACCAGTTGTATTTGTTTTTCCCAAAGGTATGGGTTAGCAATTCTGAAACTAACTTCTAGGTGCACTAGGGTTGAACAAATATATACATGTATTGTAAATAATGAGAACAAGATTTCTGTCAGAGAAAGAAGTTGCAAATAAAGAAAGTGAGAAGGATAAAATGAACCCTAAGGCACTGGTTCATTGGAAACTGAACCAAAATTTCCAATGGAAATTTGAAGGAATTGGAGGCATCAGTATGAATTCAAAATTCAGTCTGTCTTTAAAAATTAGACAGCATGGATGGATGGATAGACAGACAGACAGACAAAAGTAAATACTGACTTGTGTGTATGTATGGGATACTGCACATACATACAGTTTCTTACTCTGTCTGCTGAGAGAGACTAGAAGCAGTACATCTCAACAGCAATAAGCACACCTAGTACCCAGATCCTGGTTTCTAAATATCATTAACCAATAAAGAGAATCAACCTCCTTGGATAAGTGGTTGATTCCAGGAAGAATATACAAGATGAACCCGGAGTAAATTCTGTTGCCCGAAGTGTCAAAATAAAGTAAATAAGTGTCAAAATATCACAGAAGCATGTCAAAAGGATACAGAAGTTAACCTGAAGTTCCCAATAGCTGAAGCTAGAACAATCCAAGCAACAAAATCAACAACAGTATCAGATTATGACACAGAAAATAAAATAAATATCTGAGGCCAATAAAATAAAGATCTAGTACCTGAGACTGATGCCAAAAATTGTTGAATAAATAAGTAAACAGGGGAGAAAGGAAAGTTCTTCCTTATTGAAGACTTCTCATTAATAAATGTAGAAGAGGTGTGAGAGACACAAAGTCACCACTAAGCAAACACTGTTGTAATAACTGTTACAGGCACGGTCTGCCAATGGATGCTAAAATTAGAAAAGAAATGCTTGAGGAGAAACAGGAAACATGTGGTCTCGAAGTTTCTTCCCCAATATTTTATTAAATACAAAGAGAAAAACAGTCACTTGATAGTGGAGAAACCTGGTAGATACCACCTGAACCAAGTGACCATGGTCAACACCGTCGGTAATGAGACACATCAACATTATAGTCCCTTCATGTAAGATGCTGTGCTGGGGTCTCCAAGCCCACCCAGATTCAGTGATTCACTAGGGTAACTCCCAGGACTCAGCATATAATCAAAGCTAAGATTTCTTACAGTGAAAGGATAAAAAGGCCAAAGAAAAAGGTCTATGAAATGAAGTCACAGGAAACCAGGCTGAAGCTTTCACAGTACTCTTCCAGTGTAGACACACAGGATGTGCTTCATTCCTCCAGCAACAAGTTGTTGACATGTGCGAAATGTCATCTACCAGGGCAGCTCGTTAGAGGCTCAGTGCCCAGGGTTTTTATTAGGGGCTGGCCACATAAGTATTCTTGGTACACCAAATTTCTAGACTCCCTGCAGAAAAGCAGCATCAACTATGCTCTGCACAGCCAGTTTAGGCCCAGTGAGCCACCGTGAACAGCTGGGTAATGGGAAACCTACTGAAATTTAGGTTCCCAGATGCCAGCCAAGGGCCAGTGTTGCAAGCAGACTTTTCAAAAGGCAGCAGTCAGGCCTGCTGTGTTAATGCTTTTTCTGTGCAGATGGGCATTTTGGCTTCTGCTGGGGAAAGTCTACATTAACAGAAAAGCAGAGGAGTTCCATTTTCCAGGGTCAAATCTGCCCCTTTGCCAGCTCTCCAGCCATCGTGTCCTTCCAAACAGGTTCAAGCTTCTGACACACACACACACACACACACACACACACAGACCTTGATCAGCCAGTCTTGTTCTGGGTACCTTTTGAGGGCTCAGGGAAGAATGCTTATAGGCTTTGCATCTATGCTGAGAGTTTTCCTCATAAGCCTCAGCACATCATCCTCCACTAACATCACTGCCTTCCCGTTACTTTAGAATAAAACCTAGAGTCATCATGCTGCGCTCCAATTCCATGCTTTCTCATAAAGGCCATGAAGGTCTTCCCATCTTGGAAATCTAAATACACAGTCCTCCTTGTTCCTCCTCAGGCCCAGGCAGCATATTCCCACCCCAGGGCCTTTGCACTCTCTGTTCCTGCTGCCTGGAATGTCTTTTTCCCAGGACTCAGCATGGCTCACTCCTCCATCTTACTCAGTCTTTTGAATCACTGCACTATCTGAAACCTCAGTTCCCACTCAAAGTCACTCTAACCCTCAGCCTTCTTTTCTTTCCCTTCATAGGACCTAACACTACCTGATCTCACCAGTTTTGTATTAAGCTGTTTGGCTAATGCCCCTGTCTTCCTGTCTCTGAGAATGTACACTCATTTGCACACTTTCATTCACCATTTTTATTTGAGACAGAGTCTCACTTTGTCACTCAGGCTGCAGTGCGATGGCATGGTCCCGGCTCACCGCAACCTCCACCTCCCAGGTTCAAGTGATTCTCCTGACTCAGCTTCCCGAGTAGCTGGACTACAGGTGTGCACTACCGCACCTGGCTAATTTTTATATATTTAGTAGAGACAGGGTTTCACTATGTTTGCCAGGCTGGTCTTGAACTCCTGACTTCGTGATCCACCCTCATCAGCCTCCCAAAGAGCTGGGATTACAGGCGTGTGCCACCACTCCCAGGCTCATTCACCATTTTTAAAGGAGCTGCAGGTACAGTCTACACCATGTGCCTCATAAATATTTGCATAATGTTCAAATGAACCTATAAAAGGGAATAATGAGGCTGGAGAACATGGCTAGCATTTCCTGAATGCTTAGCATGAGCTAAGCATTGCACTCTGTTTCAGATATCTTTTTCTTTAAGTTCTCACATACACATAAAAAGCATTTTATAGATTAGAAAAAACTGAGGTCCAGGAGTGAAGTTAACTTGACACTGCTAATATAAACAGGGTCAAGGCTCAAACCTTTCCCTGGGCACAGTTGCTCTGCTGCCCCCTTAGATTTCTCTAGGGACCAGCCCAGCTCTAGAGGACTAGGTTTTACAGGAGAAACAGAAAAGAGTGAAAATACGAATAATAATAAACGAATTAGCTGTCATTCAATTAACCAGCTCTTTGGCCCTGCCCTTACACCCTTTTCAGGAATGACTAATGAGACCTCCTGCCTGGTCGGCCATGCTCAGTTGCTGTTTATGTCAGGGGAGCCTGTCCTGTTATGATTTACATTTGCATCATCACACGCCTGCAAAGCAGATCACAGGCAACCAGCCGAGTGCCTGGCAGGGGCAGAGAGAAGCTTGTCCCAGACAGCAGCTGTCAGCTGCTCCCTGCCTGCATGGCTTGCTACAGGGCTTTGGGGAAGGGGGGTCCTGGGCAAGGCCCCAACTGTCCCTCTCTCACCCCCCACTTTCGCAAATGAGAGATTTCCTCATGGAACCCAGCAGTGCCTGGCAGAAGGCGAAAGACTGACCCTGCCTGTTTTTAAAATCACCTTGACAAAGGCAGACAGGGTGACTATTCCACTGAATACTTGAATTCACCACTTTTCAAGGATCTGGTCCACAAACTTTTTAAAGCAGCAGCTTTCATTGGCAGCAAGATGGGGACCAAGGCTCTCCTGGGGATTGGGTTTATTTCCTGATCTGAGTCCTCCTCTGACTTTTTAGAGCCTACTTCTCACAATCCTGGAATTCACAGACCAGAAAAATAAAAAATGATAAACTAGATGAGAGTGGAGGAAAGACTAACACAATTGCCAACTTTTAATTTTACCAGTAAAGACTCACACAAACACCTGCAATGACCTCCACTTGCTACTGCCCTAAATATGCCTTAGCATCCAAAATGCAGGAAGGCACAGTCTCAGAGTAAAGAACCCTCCACCCTGAAAGAGTAGAAACTTTACAGCTACATGTCTAGTAGACTGTCCTTATTTTTCCCATTTCACCAGGGGCCAGTGACAACCAGCTCATAGATCAGAGACAGTCCTGGGACCGATATTTGGGGTCCATGCCAGAACTAGAGGGGACAAGGAGGCGTGCCAGTATTTCCAGGCTGTGAAATCCTAAAGATGAAGACTCGTAACAACTGGAGCACACAGGCAGTCCACATGGGTTCACTCAGTAACTAATTCTCACATTCCGCAGATGAGAAAACCAAGGGCCAAAGAGGCAACTGGACTTGCCCAGAGGCACATAGCTATATTTAGGGTGGAACTGGTCTATTGTCCAGTTATCCTGCTCTTGAGTCCAGCCTCTTTTAACTACACTACACTTTAGGCAGGGTACCCTAGGGCCATACCTGATCAAACCTCTCATCTGGGACAGATACAGGAGAGATTCCCAAGAAAAAAGCCCCTCTCCCGAAGGAACAGAACATTCCAGGCCTTGTATAGAGAAGGCTCTTCCCTAGACATCATGCCTGTGGCTCTCAATCTGCCCAGGAAGGGCTCAGGGCTGCTCAAGGTGATGGAAACCGCAACATGGGTTTGCTGTCTCTGGCTGCCTCCCCGGACGCTTCCCAAGCAGCAATCACACAATACAGCTAGAGAGAGGCTGCAATATAGAAGCCTCTGTTCCACCAGAACAGCCATGAAGTCAGCTAATCAGACCTGCTGCATCTCTCGGGCTGGTAACAGCTCCTGCTAGAGCTGTGGGTCTCCAGGGTCTGTCTTCTAGACCTTTGTAGTTGGTCAAATAAGCAACAGCTACTCGCCTTCGCCCCCTGCTCACCTCCCACTCCTGCCCCAGGATCCTGATGGTATGTGGCTGAAAGAGCCCAACAAACAAGGAGCTGTTCCACAATATCACCACCCTTGATTTAAACACAAGACGGAGCTCACTGTAAAAAAGCCAAAGCGTGGAGAAACATACAAAGGCAGATGTAAAATTTTTAAGAAATTGCCACAGTGTGGAGAAGTAGACTGTGGGCATTGTAGCAAACAGGCTTTTACAGCATGGTCTCAAAAACTAGTGTGTGCAAATGGATTGTCCCAGGACCCTGTTAAAATGCAGCGGGTCTGGGGTGGAGCCTGGGATTCTGCATTCCTAACAAGCTCCCAGACGATGCCGCTGGCTCCAGGCACCACATTTCCAATAGCAAAGTGCCACTATATATCTCCAATGCCCCGAGAAGTGCCAGCCACATAGGCTACTCAATAATTACAGACTGAATTAATAGGCAGAAATGCATACAATTTTACTTAAATGCACCATTAAAATATATGCTACTCTGAAACCTGTTTTTTGCTGCATAACATAATGTAACATACTTTCATGTCAATAACTACTGGTACACATCATCATTTTTGATGGCTAAGGGTAACCTTATTGTGTCTATGTACACGTAAGTCCCATTACTGATGGACATTTGGGGTGTTTTCAATAAACAATATGCAGCCAGATGCATGTTATTTTTTCACTTGTACGTTATATCCTGAAGGCAGGTATAACTGCTAGGTCAAAGGATATGCACATTTCACAGTTTGGTATCCTTTGGACTGATGACTGCCTCCTCCTTAAGGAAATGGTATTGTCTTCTGGCCACAGATGGCTATGAGAAAAGCCTCCACCCCAGGACTGTCTCTCATGTTGGCAATGACGTTCCTAGAAGCACAAAGGCTGAGAGCATCCCACGGTTCCTCTGCATTTTTGTTAAGTCGCTCCTTAACTGCTGCTGCGCTCTATTATTCTCCATCCATCTCTGTCTCTTTTCCTTTTAACATCTGCGTATTTCATTACTCTGCAGAGTAGGGGACATTCCTGTCTGGTCAAGGAAACCATGACTCTTCTTTTTATCATTTTAAATTTGCACCGGGTGCAGGGCATCAATCTTTGCTGGAATTGGTTTTCCTGGGTTGCAAAATAATGGGAAAATGCAGCGTCCCCCTTCTGCGAGATGCTCCTTAAATTGAGTTTCCTGGGCTTCATGGTCTCCTTTGACTAAGGACCCTAACAAAGGGCAAGGCAGGTTCTTGCTCCTAGGACTGTCCTACTTGCCAATATTTCTCCAGGCTGCCCCATCCTCTGGGGCGGTGTCACAGAGATCCACCTCCAGCAGGGTCCCCAGGGATACTTGTAAACATACAGGTTCCAGAGTCTCTCCCCTAGGGGAATTTGCATTTTTCCTAAGCACACTAAGGATTCCAATGGGCACTAAAATGTGAACATCCTACTCTGACTAATTCTACCTTTTTATTTTACCCACAGAGCAAATGATCTCATCATTCCTTTCTTCCCGATGTTGCCACTCTAAGAATCATGGCTACAGAGCCAATGTGGGACCTATTCTGGCCATTACTCCTTCAAGTCAAGTCTAATACTTACATTCCAGATAGAGGAGTTGCCATGAGATGAACATCCACAAGGAAACAACTGGCCTCTTTATGATTTTTCCCCACTTCAACACTGCTCTCTTCTACCCCATTTGTGTGCAAGGTATAAATTCTGCTTCACATACAAAAGCTGTGGGCTCATATACACATGGTTGTTGTTGGCTGGGCTTGGTGGCTCACGCTGTAATCCCAGCACTTTAGGAGGCTGAGGCAGGCAGATCACTTGCGGTCAGAAATTCAAGACCAGCCTGGCCAATATGGCGAAGCTCCTTCTCCACTAAAAATACAAAAATTAGCTGAATGTGGTGGCAGATGCCTGTAATCCCAGCTACTAGGGAGGCTGAGGCAGGAGAATCACTTGAACCAGGGAGGTGGAGGTTGCAATGAGCCGAGATCTCGCCATTGCACTCTAGCCTAGGTAACAGAGCAGGATTCCGTCTTAAAAAAAAAAAAAAATTTAATGGTTGTTGTCCAAGCAAAAAGGCCCTTTTAAGAGCTTTGAAATTTACTCAGTTCTGTCCATTTTGTAAGATTTTACCCTTTACTAGTGCCAATAGAAAACTGGGTTAAAGAGGCAATAAATAAAATATTTCTAAGCATCCTACTATCTGTCAAGTGCTGAGTCAGCTGTGTGGGAATTCAAAAGTGAAGCTGACAGTCTCTCTCTAACTGATATTGGAAGACAGAAACGGGGTAAAGGAGCCGCTATATGCAATGCAAGCAGTGCCCTGATGGGGGAGCTATTGGATACTTCATCTCAAACTAGGGCGGAGGCTGGCATCAGTACCAGCTTCTCAGGGGAATGTCGGTTTCAGCTGAGGTCCACCACAGCCTAGGTGGGAAAGCAATGTAATATTTACAGCGTGAGGCCTCACTCATTCCGTTTTTCATTCACTAATATTAATTCACAAACTCTGTGTTGCACCTGCGAAGAATGCAAACACACAGAAGACGGCTAGGCCACATTTGAAATCTTAGTGTTTGTGGAATTGTGGAATGAAAAATGTTCCCAGAGGAAGCCACCTGTGTACAGGCCTGGAGGCAGAACAGTGCGGTAAAGGAGGAACTGAAAGGAGGTCAGTGTGAACGTGCTTCTCATATCAGTAAAAGTACCTGGTATCTTTTCATTAATTGAAAACATTAAAAGCCTTATTTTTCATAAAAACTGTGCTATGAACCAGTTACAATTCAGCTTGCTGTAAAGATGTGAGAATGACAAGTGCTACACAAAAGTATACGTTAGAAAAGAATCAAAGTGTAAAATTCACATAATTTCAATCAACGTGCACAGCTCCCAAAGTGAATACCCACTTGCGGCCATGGTCAGTTACAAACTACAAAAAGCAGTCGATCTGAAGTTGCTACTATTAATAGACTCAGTCCTCTGGCTCATTTTGTAAAAGGTCAAACTGTGATTCCTTTTCAAATGACTTCATGGTTGGGGATAAGAAAGCAAAGAAAGCCTTATAAAAATAACTGGCTTTAAAAAAGTAATCTGTCTGGATTCTTTAAGAAATCTGGGGGTTAAAGCGGGGAGCTCTTTTATTGTGGTCCCAAGACAGATGACGATGAACAGCCCAGAAAGCAAACTCACTCCTGGAATTCAAGCCTTTGCAAAAATTATGGATGGAGCAAAAGCCCTTTGCTTGTTTTAACAGTTCAGCTCCACATGACTACTGGAGTAGACTCCAAGTTTTATTGATCAGATATTTCAATATATTATTTCTTCCTAAAATAACATATTGGCTGTTTCATACAGACACACTGGGGAGTGAAAGAGCAACAGACCATACGCTAACTGGAATATAAATACAGAAAGAAAGAAAGGTTGAAACACCTTTGCCAGAAGATTCTCGTAGAAAATTCTTTCCAAACCTCTTCTCTTTTATACTGAGGAGGCCTACAGCGTGGGGTTAAGAGGTCAGAAGGACTTAGGGTTAAGAATCATCCAGGTTTCCACCTCAGTTCCACCACATAATCACTGAGATCTTGGATGAATTACTTAACTTCCCTCAGCCTCAGTGTCCCCATGTGTAAAAGGAAGATAAAGATGATACAGAACTCCTCAGCTGTTGTGAAAACAAAACGAGATTTTGCATGTACAGAATACAGCAAAATGCTTGCTGTCTGATAGAGATTCAGCAGTGCCCTCCCCTCTCTAACATGGTTCATGGTTCTACAAATTGCTTTTCACATAGATGGCTGGTCCTGAGAAAAATGAGGTGGAAATCAATGTAATATTTAGACAGTCTAAGGCTTTGCTCTTTCAGTTATTCATTCCACCAACATTAATTCTCAAACTCGCTTTATGCCACACACAGGACCAAGTGTGGGGGTTGCAAAGAAAATAGAACAATTTCTGCTAGCAAGAAGCCCCTAGCAAAAAAAAAAAAAAAAAAAAAAAAAAACACCTGGCCAACAGAAGGAGAAAGAAAAAGAGACAATAAACAGATGATTGCCGTGAGATGTGGCAAGCACTACATAAGCCGTATCAACATTTGCCTTTCAATAGCTAATTATGGCTAGGTGTGGTGGCTCACACCTGCAATCCCAGCACTTTGGGAGGCCAAGACGGGTAGATCGCTTGAACTCAGAGTTCAAGATCAGCCTGGGCAACATGGTGAAATCTTGTCTCCACAAAAAGCACAAAAAAATTAGCCAGGCACATGCCTGTAGTCCTACATACTCTGGAGGCTGAGGTGGGAGGATCGCTTCAGCCCAGGAGGTAGAGGCTGCAGTGAGCCAAGATTGTGCCACTGTACTCCAGCCTAGGTGACAGAGCAACCCTCTCTCAAAAAGTAAAAAAGTTAATTACAACAGTTAAGCAGTTAGATATCAGCCTGCCTGGTTCATATGTTGTCTCTACCACTTATTGGCCATATGATTTATGATTTATGGTAAGTTGGTTAGCCTCTCTGTGCCTCAATTTCCTTATCAGGAAATGGAGATATGAACACTACCAACCTCACTCATTCTGGAGGTTAAATAAGACAATGTAATAATTAGCACTTTTTCACAGTATTAGCTATGATAGTTAATACTATATTTGCTATTGTTACATATATCTTAGTTATTTGATATTTCACTATAAAATACAGTATTATAAAATATAGTATGTAGTATTGAGTGTTATAGATTATCCAGCATTATTATGCAGTATTAGCTATTATTATTACTATTCCCATTTATTATTACTATTATTTTCAGACACTTTCTACCCAGCAGTGGATGCTTAATTAATATGTGGGGAATGGCCAGAATGCAAAAGGAACTCAGAGAGAGTGGGACTCACTCAGCCTGGAGGACCCAAGGAGTACTTCATAAAGTTGTGCTACTTCAGTTGGGTGTGAAAGATTATCAGGAGTGTATTAGTGAAAAAAAGAGGGAAGGACACTCCAGGCAAGAGGAATGGCATGAACTAAAGCTCAGAGTTGAATCATGTAATGGCTTGTACAGAAATCTGGGAGAAGTTAGGGAACCTGGGGTATGGGCTATGCAGCAAGAGATGAGTCTGGGAGTGAGGCAGACAGGAGTCTGGAATTATCCTGGAAGCCAGCGGACATCTTTCTAAAGAAAAGTGATGTGTCAGATTTGTTTTTATGAAGAAACATTTTTTACGAACTCACAAAGATATTATGAGGCTACTGGAAGTCAACAAAATCTCCTCATCCCCCCAAAAGCACTGAGGGAGCAGAAGAGAGACAAGTCCATAAGATTCTTCGTGCTTTTAGGAAGAAAGACACTATAAACCATAACAGAATTCAAAGTGGCTATCATTGACCTTTAAAGTACTTTTATTATGAAGAATGACAGAGAAAAAAAAGCAAAACCACGAAGCAAGTTCGGGATTAGGAAATTATAATCTAAAGGAGTTTTTAAAGGTTATTTATTTTGGCTATTTGTAATGCACATACATATGTGAATAAAGATGTTTTCGTGTGCATATATATTGGAATGAAAATTCTCGAGAATTTATAAGCAGGAAACTAAGGCATTCCCAACTGCTGCTTCTATAGAAAAATCTTAAGGGATTGCGAAAGATCTAAAAAGATAATAAATAAATGTGAGTTAGGTAATTGAGCCTCTGGAGGCTTTTCACTACTTGGTGGAAAAACTTCCTGACAGTGTATCCAAGTCCCTGGGATTAAGAACAGGTGTGGGCACAGAGACTCAGGCAGAACAGAATAGTTTCCACCTTAAAAAAAGGAGTATTTCAGTAAAGGCATCATCCAACTGCATGAGAGGTACCATCCAAGGGATGACTCCTAACAAGTGGTAGAAAAAATGTGAAAAACAAAAAGAAAATGAGTGAGGAATGTAAGAATCACAGACAGTTTTCAAGTTTACGTAAACTCAAAGAGGACTCTATTCTAGATCCTTTTCCATCTCACTTGGGCAAAGAGGGTTTGCCAAAAGAAGAAGGGTTTACTTTTGAGAGCCTCCACCGCCTCCCATCCCCCTGGCTCCTGGCAATCTTTGAGGTTTTTCTTCTTCAAACATTCTCACTTCCATGGCATATTCTTGGCCTTCAGACTCCAAAAAGGAAGTTCATTTCTGATGAGTTCTCTAGAGGCATCTCTGAAAAGATTACTTGACCCTCCCCACAGGATCCACATAAACAGCAGAACCCTAAAACTCAGGTTCTGTCTCCTTAAAACACCTGCAAAGGGCAGAGATAAACGCCTGCAACATGAGGATTAAACCACTGTAACACCCTCAGGAACTCAGGAATTCCATTCAGAGACATCGGGGTTAAGTGTATCAACAGGGCAGCAAGGGAGTGAAGCTCCTTCAGTCTGCTCCCACAGGCTGCACAAGAAAACATTCTCTGTGTCATGATGTAACTTGAAAACAACTCTTTTGGACAAATAGTACATTAATGCACCACAAATCTTGCTCTAGGAAAGATTTCACCAAGGCATCCTGAAATTTCTATGATGCCTTCTACATCAGTCACAGGAATTAGAAAATCCCATGGCTATCATCTCTCGGTAGCTACGAGCTAACTTTAACAACAAAATACTGATCCTCAGCTTCTAGCTTATCCTATAAAAGCAGTGGCTCTCAATTCCGGCTGCATATTAGAATAGGCTGAGTGGCTTAAAAAAAAAAAACTACTTAAAATCAGGAGAGTGTAAGTGGCTACACTAATATCAGACAAAATCAAATTTGAGACAAAAAAAAAGTTCCTAGAGACAAAGTAGAACTTTTATGATAAAATAGTCAATATATCTTTTATTAGGAAGACATAATTTACATGTGGCTAAAATTGGAGTCCCAAGATACATGAAGCAAAAACTGACAGAATTAAAAGGATAAACAGTCAGTTAAACAATAATAGTTAGAAACTTCAATACCCCATTTTCAGTAATGGATAGAATAACTAGCTTGAAGATCAACAAGAAAATAGAAGGCATGAGCACCACCACAAAGTGGACCTAATAGATATCTACAGGATGCTCTATCCAACAAGCACAGAACACATTCTTTTCAAGTATAAATGAAACGTTCCCCAGGACAGACCAAATGTTAGGACATAAAACAAACCTCAATACAATTAAAAGGAATAAAATCATATAACATATGTTCACCAACCACAATGGAATGAAATTAGAAATCAACAACAGAAATTTGTGAAACTCACAAATATGTGGAAATTAAATAACACACTCCTAAATAACCAACGGGTCAAAAGAAGAAAACAAAAATAAAATTAAAAAATACTTTGAGATGAATGAAAACAAAAACACAACATACCAAAGCAAGGCTAAGAGTGAAAATTATAGCTGTAAATGTCTCAATAAAAAACAAGAAAGATTCCAAACTCACACACACAAATAAACTATTAGAACTAGCTGAGAGTGGTAGCTCATGCCTGTAATACCAGCACTTTGAGAGGCTAAGAAACGCAGATCACTTGAGCCCAGGAGTTGAAGACTAGCCTGAGCAACATGGCAAAACCCCATCTCTACAAAAAAATTTTTTTTTAATTAGCCAGGTGTAGTGGTCTGCATCCTGTAGTTCAGCTATTTGGCAGGCTGAGGCAGGAGGATCACTTGAGTCTGGGAGGTCAGTACTGCAGTGAGCTGTGATACA
Organism: Sapajus apella; assembly: GCF_009761245.1. NCBI lineage: Eukaryota > Metazoa > Chordata > Mammalia > Primates > Cebidae > Sapajus > Sapajus apella. Next base: position 26,643,463 of record NW_022436954.1, read on the forward strand.
CCACTGCACTTCTGCACTCTAGCATGGGGAACAGAGGAGATCCCGTCTCAAAAACAAAAAACAAAACTATTAGAACAAACAAATTTAGCAAGGTTGCAGGAGACAAGATGCATATACCAAAGTCAATTGTATTTCTATACACTAGCAATTAACAGTCCAAATATGAAATTATGAAAACAATTCCATTTCCAATAGTATCAAAAAGAATAAAATACTTAGGAATAATTTTAACAAAAGAAGTGTAAGACTTGTACACTGAAAACTACAACACATCACTGAAATAACTTAAAGAAGACCTAAGTGAACACAAAGCCATCCCATGTTCAAGAACTGAAAGACTTAAGATTGGTTAAGATGGCAATACTTCCCAAATTGATCCACAGAGTCTATGGAACCCCTATACTAAAATCTCAGCTAGCTTCTTGGCAGAAATGGTCAAACTGATCATAAATTCATATGGAAATTCAAGGGGCTCTGAATAGCCGAAACTGTACTGAAAAAGAACAACAAAATTAGAGAATTAACACTTCTCAACTTAAAAATGTACTACACAAAGCTACAGTAATCAAGACACTGTGGTTATTGGCATAAGGGTACACACATGGATCAATAAAATAAAATTGAGTGTCTAGAAATAAACCTTACTTTTCCAGTCAATTGATTTTTTACAAGAGTGCCAAGAAAATTCACTGGATAGTCTTTTCAACAAATGGCTGAAACAACTGGAAATTCATATGCAAAAGAATGAAAATGGACTCCTATATTACATATAGTAGAATGTTATTTGTAATAACAAGCAATGAAGTACTGATACATGATACAACACAGATGAACCTTGAAAACATTATGCTAAGTGGAAAAAGCTAGACACAAAAGGCCACATATTATATGATTCCACTGTATGAAATGTCCAGGATAGGCAAATCTGTGGAGACAAAAGGTAGATTAGTGGTTGCCAGGGACTAGGGAGGGAAGAATGGTAAATAACTGCTAATGGGTCTATGGTTTCTTCTTGGGGTGATTAAAATGTTCTAAAATTAGATAGTAGCAATAGATTGGACAGCTCTCTGAACATAACCAAATAAAGAACAAAATTTTCTGGTAACTTCTAAGATCTAAGAAGACTGGTGACATCAGAAATGAAAGAGTCACTCTTTTCCAGGAAAGTCCTAAATTAGCCAAATTCCTCCCCAGGCAAAATTAGGCAATACTGGGGGATGTGGGGGGAGGGGGCGGTGTGGATGACCTATTGGCATCCAATGGGCAGACCAGGAATGCTGCTAAACATCCAACAATTGACAAGAAAGTCCCTCAAAATGAAACCAGCCCAATAATCCCATATATAATAGTTTGGATAAACATAGAAAGGGGTCTTAAAGTTTGAACTTCACATTTTATTTTATCTGAGTTCCTCTCAAAAAAGTATAAAAGAACTGAAACTCACCAGACCACCACATCCAGACAATGAAATGAAGAGACGCTCTATTCATCATAATTGCTTCCTTGCCCTTCCCTAGTTCCTATTTTCTTACACATTGCTACATTCCTTCCTTACTATATAAAGCTAGTTTTAGTGGGTCAATGTATTGGTCTGTTCTAATAAAGACATACCTGAGACTGGGTAACTTATAAAGAAAAGAGGTTTAATTGACTCACAGTTCAGCATGGCTAGGGAGGCCTCAGGAAACTTACATAGTGGTAGAAGGGGACGCAAACACGTGCTTCTTCACATGGCGGCAGCAAGGAGAAGTCCCAAGCAAAAGAGGGGAAAGCCCCTTATAAAACGATCAGATCTCACAAGAACTCACCCACTGTCAGAACAGCATGAAAATAACTACCCCTATGATTAAATTACTTCCCACCAGGTCCCTCCCATGACATGTGGGGATTATGGAAACTACAATTCAAGATGAGATTTGCATGGGGACACAGCCAAATCATATCAGTCAGGGAGATGGATTTGAGGCTGAGCTCCCATCTCCTTGGCTGCAGCACCTGATTAAAGGCGTCTTCCTTGGCAATAATCGTTGTCTCCATGATTGGCTTTCTGTGTGGTGAGCAGCAGGTCATAGACAGAACCCCTGGTGATTAATATAACTTACAGTAATATAGCCATATTAATAGTTAAGAATATAAAGTTATTTTTATAATAGAAATCAGACATGGATTAAAATCCTGGATCCACCCCTTACCAGAGCTGTGACCTTGGGCAAGTAACCAAACTGCCCTGGGCTTTTCCTTTCTCACCTGTAAAATGGGAGATGAAAGTGACCTTACAGAGTAGTTGGGAGGATAAAATGAAAAGATGCCTGTCTGAAGCTAAGAGCATTTATTACTGTAACTACTGTTTTAAGTTCCCAAAGTGGCTTAGTACCGGAAAATGGGTGACTGGGTCACCTAAAAACAGGACTATCTTGTCCAATAACAATCAATATGCAAACTGGCAAATTTTATGAGCTAATAAGAAATTGAAACATACAGCTGATATTCCTCACTACTACATTATAATCTAGCTAAAGAGGGAATGACCAAAGACCCAGTTGCCATACTAATACTGTGGGTCTTACTGGTAAATGCTTTGAATTTTCCAGGCTGGGCTTTATGTACAAGCCCCCGTGGTCAAGTCCTTTCTACTCATTACACCTATTACCTTTCTGCTGCTCAAAACCAATTTATGATTGTGAAAAGAGCCACCCAAAACAGGACGTGATGACAGCCTGACATTTATTGTGGGTTTTTGTAATGGAGCTCCCCAGACAGTAGTGTCAATCAGCAGCTCATTAAGACATGCAGCTGCTTCTAAGCAGTTCAATAAAACATGTTAAACCACCATCCATCACCTCCACTATGCCAGGTACCAGCACAAGATTCCATCATCCTGGGCCAGGCGCAGTGACTTATGTCTGTAATCCCAGGACTTTGGGAGGCCAAGGTGGGCAGATCACTTGAGGTCAGGGGTTCAAGACCAGCCTGATCAACATGGTAAAACCTCATCTCTACTAAAAAAATACAAAACTTTGCCAGGTATGGTGGCATATGCCTGTAGTCCCAGCTACTCAGGAAGCTGAGGCAGAAGAATCATTTGAACCTGGGAGGCAGCTGCTGCAGTAAGCCAAGACTGCATGACTGCACTACAGCCTGGGCAAGAGTGAGACTCTGTCCCAAAAAGAAAAAAGAAAAAAAAAAACCCATCTTCACCATAAATGAGGAAGAGGAAGAAGACACTCTTTTTAAATGTTTATTGTATGTCCTGGGCTTTCATGGACTTTACCCCACTTAGGCTCCACCAAAAATCTGTGAGGCAGGAATGATTACCTACACTGCATAGAGGACATGAAGCATCACAGTGGTTAAGTAACTTGCCCAGGGACATGCTTTTATACATGTATTTATTTGTTATAAATTCATAATTTATTTGCATAAATTGAGTTGGCTGGGAAAAATAGTTTAAAATGAGGAAAATGGGAGGTTTTCAGGAAAAGCAGAAAACAAAGGTAATAGACAAAATGCATTCCATAAACTATTATGTGATTACTAGTATCAGTTCTCAAATTTTAGTTGTTTCATTGTGGTCAAAACAACAAAGGAAGCATGACCAATAGTGAGGATGGAAAGAAGTATCCAGAACAGTAGAAGTGAACTCTTTAAGACAAGAGATTTTTGATGCCCCGACACCATAACCCCATCACAAAAGCAAGTAACTCATAAAATGTGAGTCAGTTACAAAATCTGAACCCAGATCAGATTGAATACCAGTCCTACAGAGGCTGCCCTCAGGAAGGATGAGTGTTAATTCATCATTTAATTTCCACATTCATTTCCTCAACAAGCAGTGTGGTGGAGTGATTAAGAGCATCAGCTCTGGTCGCGGGATCCAAGATGGCCGTTTAGGAACAACTCAGCATTGCAACTCCCAGTGAAAGCACAGAGGGCGAGTGCACACCGCATTTTTATTGCCCACAGACTAAGAAATTCCCAGAAGGAGGAGCTCCATGGGTCACCAGCAAGGCTGTTTCAGCCAGCACGGCTGTGTTGGCCAGCGCCGCTTCTTTGCCCCGTGCAGCTGCTTTGTCAGCGCCCTGGCGCAGCGGTTCTCCATACAAAATACACTGGTCCGAGTGCCCTTTTGGCTGGTGATTGGAGCCACAGGAAGTTGCCCATTCTTCTGTTTACAAAGGGGGCTGAACAGGGAACCAGGACAGTAGATTCCAGGGCAAAAAAAGCGCCACGAATCTCAGTGCCACTGTTTAAGCCAGCGCAGTGAGTCGCCGCACGGGAAAACACATAGATCCTGGCACCTCTTCAACAGGCGACTGGAACACCAACTTAAAAAAAAAAAAAAGGCTCTGAGGCAGGGAGTCGGGCGATCAGGATCGGCTGGTCCCACACCCACAAAAGAACAGCAATCAGAAACTCTCTGGATTGAGAGTTTCACAGCAAGTGCAGCTGAACCCCGGATGGTCCAGCTCTGTGGGGGAGGGGCGCCCGCCATTACCGAGGCAGCCCACCACTATGGAGGTAGTCAACCAATGCTGAGGCAGCCCGCCGTTGCCAAGGCAATCTGCCATTGCTGAGGCAGCCCACCGTTGCCAAGGCAACCTGCCACTACAGAGACACTCTGCCTTAACAGAGGCAGGCCACCATTGCTGAGGCAGTTCTAACTATACCCATATGAACAGGACTGCAGGGAAGTTCACTCGGCAGCTGAGTGGAGCCCACAGCAGCTCAGCAAAGCCTCTACAGGGAGACAGTGACTAGGCTGCATCCTTGCTGGGTAGGGCAGCTCTGAAGGGAAAAAAAAGAAGGCAGCAGCATAACGGAAACTCATAAATAAAGCCCAAAATCCCTGGGATAGAGCACCTGGGAACAAAAAGTGGTTTATGAGTTCTGCTGCAGCAGACCTAAACGTACCTGCCCAGCAGCTCTGAATGAACAATGGAGCTCACAGCTCAGCATTTGAGCTCCTATAAAGAACAGACCATCTCCTCAAGCAGCTTCCTGACCCCTGTATATCCAAAGAGCCACCTCATAAAAGAGAGATCAGACTGACACTTGGCAGGTATCCTTCTGGGACAAAGATAGCAGAAGAAGAAAACTGGTAACAACCCTTACTGTTCTGCAGCTGCTGCAGGTGATCCCCAGGCAAGCAGGGCCTGGAGTGGACCTCAGCAGACCTACAGCAGAGAGGCCAGAGTGTCAGAAGGAAATCCAAGAAACAGAAATAACTTTATCATCAACAAACAGAACGTCCACTCAGAGACCCAATCTGAGATAAGCCAGCAACTACAAAGACGACAGGTGGATAAATCCATAAAGATGGGAAGAAACCAGTGCAAAAAGGATGAAAGCACGCAAAACCAGAACACCTCTCCACCTCCAAGGGATCACAACTCCTCACCAGCAAGGAAACAAGGTTGGATGGAGAACGAGTGTGATGAAATGACAGAATCAGACTTCAGAAGGTGGGTAGTAAGAAACTTCTGTGAACTAAAAGAACATGTTCTAACCCAATGTAAAGAAACTAAGAACCTTGAAAAAAGATTTGATGAAATGCTAACGAGAATGGACAAAATAGAAAGGAATATAAGTGAATTGATGGAGCTGAAAAACGCAACACGAGAACTTTGCGAAGCATGCACAAGTATCAACAGCCGAATTGACCAAGCAGAAGAAAGGATATCAGAGGTCGAAGATCAACTCAATGAAATAAAACGGGAAGGCAAGAATAGAGAAAAAAGGGTAAAAAGGAATGAACAAAGTCTCCAAGAAATGTGGGACTAAGTGAAAAGACCTAATCTATGTTTGATAGGTGTACCTGAATGTGACGAAGAGAATGAATCCAAGCTGGAAAATACTCTTCAGGATATTATCCAGGAAAACTTCCCCAACCTAGCAAGGCAGGCAAACATTCAAGTCCAGGAAATACAGAGAACACCACAAAGATATTCGTCAAGAAGAGCAACCCCAAGGAACATAATCGTCAGATTCACCAGGGTTGAAATGAAGGAGAAAATTCGAAGGGCAGCCAGAGAGAAAGGTTGGGTTACTCACAAAGGGAAGCCCATCACACTCACAGCAGATCTCTCAGCAGAAACCATATAAGCCAGAAGAGAGTGGGGGCCAATATTCAACATCCTTAAAGAAAATAAATTTCAACCTAGAATCTCCTATCCAGCCAAACTAAGCTTCATAAGTGAAGGAAAAATAAAATCCTTTGTGAACATGCAAGTACTCAGAGGTTTCGTCACCACCAGGCCAGCTTTACAAGAGCCTCCTGAAAGAGGTGCTACACATATAAAGTAACGACCAGTACCAGCCACTCCAAAAACATGCCAAATGGTAAAGAGAATCAACACAATGAAGAATCTGCATCAACTAATGGGCGAAACAGCCAGCTAGCACAAAAATGGCAGTATCAAATTCACACATAACAATATTAACCCTAAATGTAAATGGACTAAATGCCCCAATCAAAAGACAGACTGGCAAATTGGATAAAAAGCCAAAACCCATCGGTGTGCTGTATCCAGGAAACCCATCTCACATGCAAGGATACACAAAGGCTCAAAATAAAGGGATGGAGGAAGATTTACCAAGCAAATGGAGAGCAAAAAAAAGCAGGAGTTGCAGTTGTCATCTCTGATAAATTAGACTTTAAAGTAACAAAGATCAAAGGAGACAAAGAGGGACATTACATAATGGTAAAAGGTTCAATCCAACAAGAAGAGCTAACGATCCTAAATATATACGCACCCAATACAGGAGCACCCAGATACATAAGGCAAGTTCTTAATGACTTACAAAGAGACTTAGACTCCCACACAATTATAGTGGGAGGCTTTAACACCCCATTGTCAACATTAGACAGATCAACCAGACAGAAAATTAGCAAGGATATCCAGGACTTGAACTCAAACCTGGAACAAGCAAACCTAATAGACATTTACAGAACTCTCCACCCCAAATCTACAGAATATACATTCTTCTCAGCACCACATCACACCTACTCTAAAATTGACCACATAATTGGGAGTAAATCACTCCTCAGCAAATGCAAAAGAACGGAAATTGTAACAAACAGTCTCTCAGACCACAGTGCAATCAAGTTAGAACTCAGAATTCAAAAACTAACCCAGAACTGCACAGCTTCATGGAAACTGAACAACTTGCTCTTGAATGTTGACTGCATAAACAATGAAATGAAGACAGAAATAAAGATGTTCTTCGAAACCAACGAGAATGAAGACACAACATACCAGAATCTATGGGACACATTTAAAGCAGTCTCTAGAGGAAACTATATAGCAATACGTGCCCACATGAGAAGCAAGAAGAGATCAAAAATTGACACCCTATCGTCAAAATTGAAAGAGCTAGAGGAGCAAGATCAAAAAAACTCAAAGTCTAGCAGAAGACAACAAATAGCTAAGATCAGAGCAGAACAGAAGGAGATCGAGACACAAAAAACCCTTCAAAAAATCAATAAATCCAGGAGCTGGTTTTTTGAAAGGATCAACAAAATAGACAGACCACTAGCCAGATTAATAAAAAAGAAAAGAGAGAATAACCAAATTGATGCAATAAAAAATGATAAAGGGGATATCACCACAGATTCCACAGAAATTTAAACCATCATCAGAGATTATTACAAACAACTCTATGCACATAAACTAGCAAACCAGGAAGAAATGGATAAATTCCTGGACACTTGCCTCCTCCCAAGCCTAAACTAGGAAGAAACCGAAACCCTGAACAGACCCATAACAAGCTCTGAAGTTGAGGCAGCAATTAAGAGATTACCACCCCAAAAAAAGCCCAGGTCCAGACGAGTTCACAGCCGAAATCTACCAGACATACAGAGAGGAGCTGGTACCATTCCTTCTGAAACTATTCCAAACAATACAAAAAGAGGGAATTCTTCCCAAATCATTTTATGAGACCAACATCATCCTGATTCCAAAACCCGGCAGAGACTCAAAAAGAAAAGAAAACTTCAGGCCAATATCCATGATGAACATATATGCAAAAATCTTCAATAAAATACTGACAAGCCGATTGCAACAGCACATCAAAAAGCTTATCCACCATGATCAAGTAGGCTTCATCCTGGGGATGCAAGGCTGGTTCAACATACGCAAGTCTATAAACGTTATTCACCACATAAACAGAACCAAAGACAAAAACCACATGATTATCTCAACTGATGCAGAGAAGGCCTTTGACAAAATTCAACAGCCCTTTATGCTAAAAACCCTCAATAAGCTAGGTATTGACGGAACGTATCTCAAAATAATAAAAGCTATTTACGACAAACCAACAGCCAATATCATACTGAATGGGCCAAAACTGCAAGCATTCCCCTTGAAATCTGGCACTAGACAAGGACGCCCTCTCTCACCACTCCTATTCAATATAGTACTAGAAGTTCTAGCCAGAGCAATCAGGCAAGGAAAAGAAATAAAGGGTATTCAAATAGGAAAGGAGGAAGTCAAATTGTCTCTATTTGTAGACGACATGATTGTATATCTAGAAGACCGCATCGTCTCAGCCCAAAAGCTCCTGAAACTGATAAGCAACTTCAGCAAAGCCTCAGGATACAAAATCAATGGGCAGAAATCACAAGCATTCCTATACACCAATAACAGACTTACAGAGAGCCAAAACAAGAATGAACTGCCATTCACAATTGCTACAAGGAGAATAAAATACCTAGGAATAAAACTAACAAAGAATGTAAAGGACCTCTTCAAGGAGAACTACAAATCACCGCTCAACGAAATAAGAGAGGACACAAACAGATGGAGAAACATTCCATGTTCGTGGTTAGGAAGAATTAATATCGTGAAAATGGCCATACTGCCCAAAGTAATTTACAGATTCAATGCTATCCCCATCAAGCTACCAATGACCTTCTTCACAGAATTGGAAAAAACCATCTTAAACTTCATATGGAACTAAAAGAGAGCCCGCATAGCCAAGTAAATTCTAAGCAAAAAGAACAAAGTGGGAGGCATCACACTACCGGTCTTCAAACTATACTACAAGGCTACAGTAATCAAAACAGCATGGTACTGGTACCAAAACAGAGATATAGACCAATGGAACAGAACAGAGATCTCGGAGGCAACACAACATATCTACAACCATCTGATCTTTGACAAACCAGACAAAAACAAGCAATGGAGAAAGGATTCCCTGTTTAGTAAATGGTGCTGGGAAAACTGGCTAGCCATGTGCAGAAAGCAGAAACTGGACCCCTTCCTGACACCTTACACTAAAATTAACTCCAGATGGATTAAAGGCTTAAACATAAGACCTAACACCATAAAAACCCTAGAAGAAAATCTAGACAAAACCATTCAGGACGTAGGTGTAGGCAAGGACTTCATGATCAAAACACCAAAAGCATTGACAACAAAAGCCAAAATAGACAAATGGGACCTAATCAAACTCTACAGCTTCTGCACAGCAAAAGAAACAGTCATTAGAGTGAATCGGCAACCAACAGAATGGGAAAAAATTTTTGCAGTTTACCCATCTGACAAATGGCTGACATGCAGAATTTACAAAGAACTAAAACAGATTTACAAGAAAAAAGCAAACAAACCCATTCAAAAGTGGGCAAAGGATATGAACAGATACTTTACAAAATAAGACATACGTGAGGCCAACAAACATATGAAAAAATGCTCATCATCACTGGTCATCAGAGAAATGCAAATCAAAACAACATTGAGATACCATCTCACGCCAATTAGAATGGCAATCATTAAAAAATCTGGAGACAACAGATGCTGGAGAGGATGTGGAAAAATAGGAACACTTTTACACTGTTGGTGGGAGTGTAAATTAGTTCAACCATTGTGGAAGACAGTGTGGTGATTCCTCAAGGACCTAGAAATAGAAATTCCATTTGACCCAGCAATCCCATTACTGGGTATATATCCAAAGGATTATAAATCGTTCTACTATAAGGACACGTGCACTCGAATGTTCATTGCAGCACTGTTTACAATAGCAAAGACCTGGAACCAACCCAAATGCCCATCGATAATAGACTGGACAGGGAAAATGTGGCACATATACACCATGGAATACTATGCAGCCATCAAAAGCGATGAGTTTGTTTCCTTCGTAGGGACATGGATGAACGTGGAAACCATCATTCTCAGCAAACTGACAGAAGAGCAGAAGATCAAACACTGCATGTTCTCACTCACAGGCGGGTGTTGAACAATGAGAACACATGGACACAGGGAGGGGAGCACTACACACTGGGGTCAGTTGGGGGGAAATAGGGAAGGGACGGTGGAGGATGGGGAGTTGGGGAGAGACAGCAGGGGGAGAGATACCAGATGTAGGTGATGCGGAGGAAGGCAGCAAATCACACTGCCACATATGTACTTATGCAATAATCTTGCATGTTCTTCACATGTACCCCAAAACCAAAAATGCAATAAAATAAATAAATTGGGGAAAAAAAAAGAGCATCAGCTCTGGAGTCGGACCACTTAAGTTCAAATCCCAACTCCGCAGCTTTCTAGCTACATGACCTCTGACGAGTTATGTAACTTCTGAGGCCTCAGTTTCCTCATCTGTAAAATGAAGATGATAATCATGATACCCATCTCATGAAACTACTTTGGAGATTAAATGTAAAGCACTTAGACTTTTTAGACTCCATTACATAAGTGTAAGCTATTACTATCCCTCCTACTCCTATCACTGTCTAGTGATAATTGGCTATGTGCTATGCATTGTGCTAAGCATGAGTGGATAGAGCCTTGCACAAGGCAGGGGAGGTCTCACTCTCAATGGCACTGTAGATAGCGGAGGAAAAGAAAAAAAAAACAAAACTGGCAGTGTTAAGTGCTACGTGGTGATGTAGGGAGATGTGACAGCTGGCAATTGTGCAAGTAGTTTGGGTGATGAGAAAGGAATATCTGAGGCAAAAGCAGTTCTGGAGAGGTTTAGAAGACAAGAAGCCAGCCAAGCAAGGGAGAGAGGGGACAGCAGCCCAGGCAGAGAGAACGTCTCAAGAACACACCTAAAGCCTATAAAGAGGCCAAAACAGAAAGAAGGGTTGTGGAGTGGGGCTGAAGCAGAGTGCCCAGGGAGTGGTAAGGGAGGGGTACGATGAGTCAAAGAGGTCAGCAGGAGCCAGGTCAGGTAAGGCTTCTTCAGCCTAGCTAAGGATTTTGAGTTCAGAATCCTAGCTGTGATGAGAAGTCATTATAGGGGAGTGACTTTTTTATTTTATTTTATTTTAATTTATTTTTATTTTATTGAGACAGGGTTTCACTCTATTGCTTAGGTTGGAGTGCAGTGGTGCTATCATGGCTCACTGCAGCCTTGACTTCCCTTGTCAAGTGATCCACCTGCCTCAGCCTCCTGAGTAGCCAGAACTACAGGCATGCATCACTATGACCAGCTAATTTTCTCATTTTGTGTAGAGACAGGATCTCACTGTATTGCCCAGGCTGGTCTTGAATTCCTGTGCTCTTACCTTAGCCTCCCAAAGTGCTGGGATTATAAGTGTGAGCCACTGTACCCAGCCTGATTTATCCTTTATAAAAGACCACTCAGCTGTCCCGTGGAGAATGCACTGAAACCACAGAGGGAGGCAAAGGAAGCAGGAAGACCAGTCCAGGAAGCGACAACAGTGCCTTACACTAGCACAGGAGTGGGGAAGATGGAGAATGAACTGTCAATGAACTCAGTATCCTCTAAACCAGCAATCCTCAACCTCAGTATTCTTCCCACTAAAGCTGGATAATTCTTTGTTGAGGTCACTGTCCTACACATTATAAGGTATTTCACACCTTTCCTAGCTTCTATCCATATAGGCCAGCTACAACCCCCATTGTGACCACCAAAAATGTCTCTACACATTGCCAAGTAATTAGGAGGGTTAAAAGCACCTCTGATTGAGACCCACTGCTTTAGAAGTAGAGTTGACTGGTCTTGCTAATGGATTAGAATACGGAGAGTGGGCAGTTACTAAAAGAGAGGACTCAAGAAGGATTTCCAAGTTTTTTTTTTTTTTTTTTTTTTTTTTTTTTAGAGACAGAGTTTCTGGAGTGCAATGGCGCAATCTCGGCTCACTGCAACCTCCGCCTCCCGGGTTCAGGCAATTCTCCTGCCCCAGCCTCCTGAGTCGCTGGGATTACAGGTACGCGCCACCATGCCCAGCTAATTTTTTGTATTTTTAGTAGAGACGGGGTTTCACCATGTTGACCAGGATGGTCTCGATCTCTTGACCTCGTGATCCACCCGCCTCGGCCTCCCACAGTGCTGGGATTACAGGCTTGAGCCACCGCGCCCGGCCCAAGTTTTTGTATGTAAAAAGGTAAGATCATCTCAGACATTCAGAAGGCTTTCCCTCTATGCCAGTGGGATGGGCTTTGATTTCCAGTGTCACTCAATCATTCATTCAAACAGTCTGCAATGAGCATCATCCAAAACTTGACACCAGGGATACAAGCATAACTTAGAGAGCTCGCAATCTGACAGACACAAACCTTGAAGCAAATTGGATTAATACAGTAGGTCATATGCTTCAGAAAAACCCCTACGACTGAGCAGAAGCATGAAGGAAGATACGGCTCTTTGCTTCTGGGGAAAGTGGTGGGAGTGGCTCCAGGGAGATTCCAAAGCTGTGCCTGGAAGACAGAGGCACAGAGGGACATGGCATGTGCAACAGCACCGGGGTGTGAGACAGGGTTGGCGGGCGGAGGGCAGGAGGCCAGGAGGGAAGGAGCTGCTGCTGACGAGACAGGCAGGATTGGCCAGGAGGGCTCTGTAAGACACACTTCTGAGTCTCACTTGATTCCACGGGTAATCTAGGAGCCACTGGAGGGTTGCTGTTATTATTCATACTCCCTATTACTAATGATTAAAGGAAAATCAAAGAGACATCTCCTGAGTGCTTGGACGGCGTCAAACCAAGTGCTGGGCGCTTGACTTAGATGAAGCACTTCATCCCTCCTCCAGATGAGAAAACTGCAGCCTATCAAGAACTCAGTGACTTGCACAAGATTTCTTGGCTGACAAGTGGCAGGGCCAGGATGTGAACCCACACCAGTTGACTCCACAGTACATCTTAAACAAGGGAGTGTTGACACAAATGTGTGGTTTAGGAAGATCACTGAGGAAATAAAAACATCTGGGGATAACTAGTTTACGGACATAAATGAGATCTCCAAGGGAGCACGTATTAGATGGAAAGGCCAGCATTCATTTCCAGGCAACTGATGATCCAGAAAAGAAGCCCAAGAAGGTAGAAGGGCAGCCAGGAGACAGTGGGAAAAATCCCAGTGAACAAAGGAGAGAAGATGAAGAGGCAGTTCACAGTGTCTAGTACGGCTTCAAGGTCAAGTAAGAATGGATTTCAACATCTGCTAGATCTGACAACTAAGAGATTCTTGGAGCAAACACATGACTGTGGAGGATGCAAAAGCCAGGAGCAGAGGGCCAAGGAGTCACACACCAGCTGCAACAAAGGAGAAGGAACAAAACCAGTGGGACTCTAACTTGAGGAAGAGTTTGGGGCCAGGGGAGACACTAAAGATAAGGAGGTAAAGAAGTTATTACTGCCAAGAATTCTCAAACCTGAGTGCAGATCAGGCTCCCCTGGTGAAACAGAATGCAAGTGGGCTTCTGGCCCCATCTCAGACCCAACAAGCAATGTTTCCAAAGCTGGCCTCAATCCACCAGGGAACCTGATGATCACAGGAACCACTGAGTGAGGCAGTGTTTTTCACAGTGTGGTCCCTGAAACGCTGGCAGCTTCCCGCGTGTATCCTACGCCTCCTGATTGAGAATCTCCCAGAACGGTCGTGGGAAGCTGCTTACTGAAGACTAGGTCATTCTGATACAGCCACCTTAGCTCCCTGAAAATCATAAACTAGATCCTTGTGATTCAAGATGTGGACCTTAGAGCAGTGCATCTGCTACCAGCTGGGGGGTTCTCTGAAATTTAATCAGCCTTACCTCACATACCTACTAAGCCAGAAGATGAATTTTACCAAGACCCCCATGGCTCTGGAAAGCATTTAAAGTTTGAGAATCTCTAGAGTGCAATACAGGGCGGATTTGGGGGGTGAGAGGAGAGGTATGGGGTACCCTCCTGCCAGACATATTTAGTGGAGAATGCTCTGAGAATGCCTGCTGCTAATTTTTACAGGAGATAGCAAAGTTTTCCTCAAAGAAACCTCCTTCAAGGTTCTGATGCTTCAAGCCACTGCTTCACCCTCCAGGGCTGAGGAGCAAAGTCAAGCATGATTTCACACACTTAAAATGCAATCTGTTTTTGCAGAGATGTGAAAGTATTGCACTGTATGCATTCCCAGAGCTCCAAGTGAATCCTGAAAACCGTCTCCATACAGACCTGCCATGGTGGGCACTTACCTGCAGGGGGCAGCACAGCAGACTGGTTCAGTAGTTCAACTCAAGCCAGAATGTCTGCTTTCAAAACTTGGCTTGGCCACCCGAGTGCCTCAGCCAGTTACTTAACTTCTCTAAGCCTCAACTCTCCATCTGTATAATGGGGATACTAGCAGGACTTAGGTGGTGTGAGGACTGAATGAGATCATCCATGCAGAGCATTGGGCAAGGTGTCTATTACATAAAATTCAGTTGATGTTTAAAGGCAGGCTGTCAGACCCTAGAACCGCTATACTACATGCTCACTTAGGGTCCCCACCACTTTGCATAACCCTAAAGCTACCCAAACTCATTCCTACATGTATATACCCACCTGCGAGAAAACCATTCCATATTTTCGCAAGGAGGAGAACATTCCATTTAAAATTATAGAGGTCTGTAGTTGTAAGTGTGCTTGGAGGTAACAGAACCACTTTATAGATGAGAAAACTGAGGCTGAGAAAAGCCAGAGTGCTCACACACAGCAAGAGTTCATTCTTTGCACCAAAGTATACTAACTAGGAAGACCACAGGCAAGTGTCTTTCAGTGCTGTGGTTTCTGCCCTGCACACAGGCACTGTGGCTGCATAGGCAATGGCTGAACTGGGGAAGACTGGTCCTTGTGGGCTGAATGTGCTGTCTGCCACTCTCCCAGGCTGTGGGAGTGCCCCCGGCACCCTGGAATTAAATGGAGAAGCCACTGAAGCTTCCAGGTACCCTCTGTTCCTGAACATGAAAGCCCCTCATTAGCTTCTGCCTCTGGTCTTTAAATCCAAGCAAAATATCTGGATACTATGGTTTGAGCTGACGATAATAGGCATCTATGCAAGGACTGAGAGAGAGAGAGAAAGAGAGGGAGGGATAAGACTCTCCCAGAGTTCATACCCCTTGGGGCACAAGGAAAAAAAGAGAAAAGTTTGAATAATATTTACCTTCAGAAGAAAAATTAATTACAAGCAGCAATTGGGGTCAGTGCAGGTAGAAAGGGAGGATATGAAGCTATTAAAGTGAATCAATCAAGTGATCCTTTTTAAAAGTGCTGAGAGAGAGAGAGAGAGAGAGAGTGTGTGTGTGTGTGTGTGTGTGTGTGTGTTACAGATGGAAGGAAACTTATTCTTGCTCAGCAATCCCATCTGGCCTCCTGGTAAGAGAAAACTAGCTCTGAGAGAGCAGTAGTGAGAAAGATGTAAGAATGCAAGCAATGATTTTCCACCCCCACACCCCCAAAGTTCTAGTAAACAGTCACTGTTCTTTCATTAATTCATTCAACAAATGTGTATTGAGCATCTCCCATGTAGCAGGAGCTGATGTTGCTTGGTGTGAGGGTAACAGTGAACAAGTTGTATCAGGCCCTTTCCTGGTTGTCTTGAAGCATCTGGTGCCCTTGGAAAATGAAACTATATCAGTTTACTGTGTCTTCTTGTTTACAAGTCAAATGTAAAGAGACACAATGCCATGGGATCAGGGACAAGGGGCATATACCTAGCCTGAGTAGGAAGGGAGAGAAGGCTTCCAGTAGGAGATGTGGTTGTAGAATGAGAGGCCCCTATCTTTATGCATTGGCCCATAAATCTACTCATTCATCCATCTACCTATCCACCCACCTACCTATCCATCCATCCATTGACCCAC
>NW_022436954.1:26659918-26722745 GCF_009761245.1 Sapajus apella
CATTCATCCATCAATGTATCAATCCATCCATCCACCTATCCATCCATCCACCCACCCATCTATCCATGCATCCATCCATCCATCCATCTATCCATCATCCATGCATCCATCCATCCATCCATCCATCCATCCATCTATCCATCCATCTTCATTCTTGTTAAGCAGCAGCTTCTGTTGATGTTTTACATTTCTGTACTTCCATCAGCAGAAAAATCAAAGAACTGAGTGATGTCGAACCTGTAAAAAACCAGCATCTCTGGGAAGACGCCAGAGGGCCTGTTTCTGTTTAGAAGGAAAAGAAGGCTCAGTAAAGTAAAACCCCAGGCTCTAGATTCCATACAAGGTCAAGAAGAACTGCTCTTCTACCTTGCTCAGCTATGGCATACCAGTCTACTCTGGAATTCACTTACAGAGGCACTGTTTTATTTTTAAAATTGTTTATTTGTTTTGATTTGCTCAAGTCCTCTGCAGTCATACAGAGGGTAAATACAATGTTTCTCCTATGTAATTTCCCTCAAGGCCAGCCTTAAACATAAGACTTCAAAAAGGATTGCTGGTTTGTGGGAGAAAAAGCCTGGCAGAATTAACAAATTAGGTGATGACACAAACCTGCCTTTGTATTCCCACTGTTTGGAATGAAAAACAAAATATTTCTGAAATGCAGAAAATTGGGGGTGGGGGTGGAATCCTGGCACACAACCTGGAACGTTAAACAGAGAGTGCAGGGAAATTGTGTTTCATATATGCATTGTTTTCATAATCACTCACACTTGCCAATGTTCAGTTTGCGTCAGAGGATGATTATACAATCCGCGGTTTATGTTTTCTTCTGAAATACACCCTGCAAGGCAAAGGGAAGAGTGCAAGATTGATGGACTTTAGGGAACCCCATCCATCGTCTTACCTGTGAGCATAGTTCACTGCTAGCATTAGGGTGACTCCTTATAAGAGTCACATGTCTACAACTTCTTGGAGATGCTCACACAACATTTCCAGGCAGCCCCTGTAGAAACTGTGAAAGGCTCATCTCCTAATAGTGCATGGCCCATTCACAATGTCAAGGGCACTGAAAAGAGATCTTAATGGCATCATCTAAAAATCATTCTTAATCATGAACAGAAGACTCTTCTGGAGTATGAGAAGAGGATTCCAAGCAGATGTGCACCAGTCACTTCTAATTATTAAAAGAGTAGTGTTGCTGCTGCTGCTGCTGCTGCTGCTGGCAGCCAAGGCTGATGCCTGCCAGGCACTGTACCAAGCACTTTGCATGCATCCTCATATTTATTCCTTGGACAGGTGGCAAGACTTACCCAGCCACACAACGCAGCCGGTCATGAGTGAAGCTGGGACCTGAAACCACTGCAAGCCCAATCATTTCTATTAACAGGGAGCTCATTAGTGCCTAAGACACTCACAGCTACCTTTAAAGGATTGAAGAGAAATTCTGGCTCATTATGAGAAATAAATTTCAGAGTACTCCCATGCTGTGATAGTTGTAAGTGAGCTCTATTCTGGAAAAAGACAATTATGGTGCTGTCTTTGGAATCACAGATGTCAAAATGAGATTTTAAAAAAGAAAGGAAAAAAAGGCTGCCTAGAGAATGAGTCCAGTAGGAATCAACCCTTTTGTCTGTTTACTACAGAAGCCTCTGTGAAAATCAAATCTCAAGTCCAATAGATATTTTTTTAAAAAATAGGCTTGTAGCTGCTTTGCTTTCAGCAAGGAAAAGGGTCCACACTCCAATCCCCGTCGCTCAGGCGCTCTCCTTTCTCCCTTTGGCACTCCAAGAAGCACAGTTAGAAAAACACTGTGAGGAGTCCTGCTCCTCACTGCAAAAATTAAAAAAAAAAAAAAAATCAGACACCAAATCAGAAACCTGGGTCCTAGCAAATCCCAATTGGTCCTTATGACAGATATGCCAGACCCTTCACATATCAGCTTCTAGGACCTGGGCAGCATTTTTCTTTATGCTTTAGTTTTTCTTTATGGTCCAAGGACTACCAGTTGCATGTACTTAAAGATGACATTGTTAATAACAATGGCTAACTCTTTTCAACAGCTAAGAAGGGTTAAGCATTGTTAATACCTGTTAAACACTTAAAAGGTATAAATGTGTTTAAACTCTAGGTGGTAGGTAATATTTTATTATTACCTCATTTCACAGATGAGGAAACTGAGGTACAGAGAGATTAAATAACATGTACAGTATGCAAAGGAACTAGGACAAACCCAGGTTGGCCCGTGCCAAGCTTGTTATTTTCAAGCACTCCACACACCACCTCCCATGCAAAAATAAGATGATGTTAGAAAACAACAATTATCATGATCCCACCTTCCTGAGACACCCACTGTTAACAGGGATATAATCTTGTTGGCAATATTTGTTAAATTTCCAAGGGACAGGCACCTCTTGCTGAGAATTTCATTTCTGGCTCAGATAAAGTCATTTTCTCTCATGGGCATTACAATGAGAGCATCTGCGATCTATTCAATTTCTTTAGGAGATAATACACATGAAAGAGCTTTAAAAGCAATAACCCGTATCATGTCGCCATCCCATTACTTGGCACTCTCTGTTCAAAACAGTTTGCTTTTGAGGCCGCTTACTAAATGCAGCGTGTCTGCCTGGCCTTAGCAGAAGGAATGCTCTGCCAGATGGCCCCTCGACCCAGACATCAAAAGAGGCTGGCAATGTAAGATTTGTCCAAGCAACTTCCTCACTCATTGAGACTTAGCCTATTCCTAGGACAGATGAGTTTCAAAACAGAGTGAGCACCAGACTCCCCTGGGCTGCTCATTCAGATCCAGATTCCTGGGCTCTGCTCTGCTTCTAAGAATTCTATTCCAGCAGATTTTGAGGTACCCCCAAATCTACATTAACAAATTAGTAAGGTGACCCATCAAGCACACTTTAGAAAGTACTGGTTGGGCACTGTCCCTAAGAGCCCAGGAGCCTGAGGTGGCAAAGAGCTTAGCCCTTTATTCTGTGGTTATTCAAGAGACAACTCAAAACTTAGTTCATTTTTCTTTTCCTTTTCTTTCTGTTTGGCAGCACCATGCTGAGCCACCAAGATAACACTCCAGTACCCCTTTATTCATTCAGAACATTTGCAAATTGTGTCATTACGGTTAGCCTGGTGACCGTCAGATGGTGGCAGGCAAGCATTTACAACTCTTTTACCGTGACTTTTACACAGAAGAATTTAAAGCATGAAACAATGTCAAGAAGCGCAACAAACTTTAACTGAATGCTTACTGTAGCGCAGGTGTTTTTCTACGAGCTTTACAGAGAGTCATTTAATCTTCACCAGTCCGTGACAAAGGAACTATTCCTATCCCATTTTACTGATGTGGCAACTGAGGTGCAGAGAGGTTCAGTAACT
Source organism: Sapajus apella (assembly GCF_009761245.1). Lineage (NCBI taxonomy): Eukaryota > Metazoa > Chordata > Mammalia > Primates > Cebidae > Sapajus > Sapajus apella. Next base: position 26,663,303 of record NW_022436954.1, read on the forward strand.
TGTCCAGGATCACAAAGCTAGGAAGAGGTAGAACCTGACTTGACCCACTGATCTGACTTTGGAGCCTACACTCTGGACCATGTTGACAACTAAGTGCACAGCTACTTCCTTCCCTTGGCCTATGTGGCCCTGCCTGCCTGACCCACCACACACTTCTCTAGACACCCCCCGAAATCTCTCCTCTTTCTTCCCACCAGCCACAGGAATCACCAGGGGCAGGCCTAAATACGCAGCATCCTCTTGTCTCTGTACCCTCAAGGCTGTGTTTAGGCTTTCCTTTTCCATGAAAGTTCTTCCACCCTGCAATGGACTGGATGTTCTTGTCCTCTTGAAATTTTTCTGTTGAGACCCTAGTCTCCAATATGAGGGGATGAGGAGGTGGGGCTCTTGGGAGGCGGTTAGATGAGATTAGTGCCGTTATAAAAAAGGGCCCAAGGGAGCTCAGGCATCCTTTGCACCATACGAGGAAACAGCAAGAAGACGGCTGTCGACAAACCAGGACACGAGCCCTCACCAGACACCAAATCTGTCAGTGCCTTGGTCTTGGACTTCCCCCGCACCGTCCGAACTGGGAGAAATAAGTGCTGCTATTTAAAAGCCACCCAGCTAGTGGTATTTGAATGGACTAAGATACTGGCACTCTGAGAAGATTAAATGGAGAAATAAAGCAGGGGTCTTCGACTCTACACCCATCTAAAGGGACACTCAGTATAGGCTCTGAGTGGCAGCAGTGACAAGAAACGGAGACGATGCAGCAGCCAGGCCTCGAATCAAGGCAGCCAGCACTGTTACCACCGAACTACACTCATCTTTCCCTTCACAGCATCAGTTTGGCCGGTGGCCTCCATTCCAGGGAACTGGGAACAGACCCAGTTTGGATTTTAATGTCAGACAAGTGGCAGAAACCCACCATGTTCAGGGCCATCTGCTCCGTCATCTGACAGCTTCACTTAGTGGCCCACCAGCCTGCCTGCCCTGCTGCCTGGGGACTGACAGCAATGTGAATATGTGGTCTGAGCATCAAAAAGCAGGCACTGCCCAGGGCTCAACAGGACAACGTCTACAACGTGCAGCAGAGTGATGATGACGGGCTTGTACAGGCTCGGGAACAAAGGTACAGCTACCAGCAGGATCCTGCTACAGTTCACCTGCCATTGGCTAAAATGTTCAAAACAGCCAAGGGAAAACATGGATCATGGAAACCTCCTTATCACCAGCACCTACTCCTTCAACAATGTCCAATCCATCTTTGAAGCACTCTGCCTTAGCTCTCTATGTGATTCGAGCAGGCAACAGGATGGCCTCTCTTCCTCCTTCTTCCAAATAAACAAAATGTTCGGCTCCATTCTCCTCACCTCCCTCTCAGAGGTCAGTAAACATCACAGGCTTTATTGCTAGATCCCAAAAGAGCAGGAGAAGCAAACAACCCTTCACTTAACAAGAGACAGCCGCAGCCAAGATCTTGGTCTTCAGACCCTACATACTTAAATCCCACGGAGCATCTGAGACACTGATTTTTTTTTTTTTTTTTTGTCTCTCCATGCTTATCCCACCAAAATGAAGGGCATGGATGATAGAAACAACTCAGGTACATGCAAATTATGCTTTCCAGTGGAGTCTCTGACTCCACTGGAAATGAACCTGAAGCTCTGCAGTGCTACAGAACATGGAATACCTTCAATGTAACCTATCTAAGTCCTTTACTTTCCAATCACTGATTCTAGAAGACACAACGGCCTTTTGGCCCTAAGACATTCCCTACATTTTATGTGACTACTCTTATAGTGATCTGAAAAGGGCACGGCATTAACCATGTCAAAAGCTAAAGTTTCTGAAATGCTTTCTAAAGAGGGATATGCAGTTACCTTTTGACTTCAAAGATTCTCTACCCCCATCTCCTCCCACTCTAAACCTTTAGAAAACTAATATTCAAATGTTACTAGTGAAAGAAGCTCCCTTGTCACGTGTCTGCATTATATGAACATACTACATCCTCTTTTTTTAATTATTATTTTCTCATCTGCCTCATGATTTTTTTAAAAAGCTGTTTGGCAATTGCACACTAGCTATGTCACAGATAAAAGCGCAAGTCTGCATTAAAAAATAAAAATAAAGACTGCACACCCTAAGTTGGATCAGCAAGATTTGTCTGGATGTGCCAGGAGAAAAATTTTTTTGATGTTCTGTGATTTTGCAGCCATTTAAATTTTATTAGCAATTACCAAGCCTGTTACCACTGACTATATTTTGCAGTTACAGCCAAGTCCTGGTAACGAGAGAATGCTGGAATGACAGGGGCCCAGGCAACCTGGCCACACTCATTCCAGAAACACAGAAACATGCCACCCCCAGCTCAGAGCTATTTCATTAAGATTCTCCCCTTGCAGGCAGAGAAAAAGCAGCACACAGTGCTGAGGATAATTAAGCTCGCTGGAAGTGGGGAAGAAGGCTGGTGAGATGGAATGAAGATGGTATTTGTGCAAAAGACCTGGTTTAAAAGACGGCTTTAAGACGACTCCGTGCCACTCACTTCTCAGCTGGTAACAATATTGGCATTTAAATTGGTAGTTTCCAAGAAAGCAGTGGTAGGTCCCGAAGAACAGCTGCTATCACCTAGGAGGGACCACAGGAGCTGGGAGAGGCCTGGCGGGATTCTCGCAGATGGCATCCAAGTCTCCCTGTCACCACCAGAATAGGATTAGAATGGCACCAGCAGGGATATGTGATAGGAGAGTTAACTAAATAATGAAACACATTTTCTAAGAACCGGCGATCTCGTGACTTCAGGAAATGAAACAGTCACTCTTCTCCTGGAAGGTACCGAATTGGATAAGTTCCTCCCAGTTTCTCTCTAGGCTCTAGGAAGACTAATCCCAATACACTTGACTCAACTTCTTCCCAACCAGAGTCTTGGGTCTTCTGTCCCAGCTCCAGGAGAGAAGATACTAGGACCCCAGGTAGGTAGTCTGATTCTTCTCACCTCTTGGGCAGTGGGTGGGGTGTCAATGGGAACTCGAAAGCATTGTATTTAGAGTGGGGCTCCCCATCCTAGGCTGTCCCCCAGCCCACTCCTCAGAACTAAACTATCATGAGCTCCCTGGATTCCATCTCCTAAAAATGGTTCAGGGAAGGGGAGATGCTAATTTTGACTAATGTGCTATCAACCTGAACATCCACAGTATTTCTGAAACAGAACTGTCACCTGTTAGAAAGGAGAATCTACGGAGCATCATCCAGCTCATCTTTGACACATGAAGGAGCCTGGATCAAAAACTCTCTAACAACCCTGGAGGCTCTCCCTTACAGTGCATGATGCATCCCTGGGGAAGGCATATCATATTAAATGCCCACTATGCACCAGGCACTAGCACTTTCATATGTGTTCTCACCCTGCCCCTTTTCACATCTGCTCCCATTTCCCAGATGAAGAAACTGAGATTCCAAGAAGAGAAGTGACTAGCTAGGGGCAGAGCTGGGATCTCTACACTGCCAGGAAGAGTACAGCTGACAGTGATGGAGTGCTTCACTGTGCCAGCTGCTGACTGAAGGGTTTTCAAGGTATCAGCTCATTTAATCCTCATAAAAAATGCCATGGGAGTCATGAGGAATGAGACTAAGTACCCTGCCCAGGGTGCACAGCTCCCAGATGATGGAGCCAGGATTCAACGCTGGCAGTGTGGCTGCAGAGCCAGGTCCCTCTCACTTTGCACCCTGTCTGCTATCCTCTAAGTACAGCACCCAAAGGAAAACAGACCCACATGGTGCATTTATCTGTTTGGAAATGTTCAGCACCGTTGGCTGAAACATCATATGCTAACAATAAGAGAAAATCAGTGTATTTCATTGAATCCAAGATGCCACTGCATGCAAAGCATGCCACTATTTTATGTACAACTAAAAAACAAACAACTATGCCAATTAAATTAGGACACTGTTTTCTTAGCCCACTGGAAAATGCGGGGCGGGGGGCGGGGGGTGCAGGGGAAATGTGTATCTCAGAATTTAAAAAACACTGGAGGCCTTAGAATGAGTAAGATGATGAAAGGCAAGAGAGATGCAGAATGGACATGGTTCTCTGTGAGCACAAAAACTAAACTAATATCTGATTTCTCAAGAAAATCTGATAATCCTATTTTTTATGTGTAAGCTCTCACTTTATAAACACTGGCAACTAATTCTTGTTTTTAGTGCCCTTGTGCAGGACAAACAAAACCTGACTGCAGTCCAAACTGGCTGGGCCCCCCAGTTGGAGCCGTCCCAGGTTCCAAGCAGGGCTGGACAGCAGAGAGCTGGTAACACCGTGCTTAATCCGCAGCAGCCCCTTCAACCCCAGGGCTAGTAAAAGCACAGAACTTTCACAGGCTGCCACACACACTAACTAGCATTTAGCGTACCTTTATAGTATGGAAGTGGCCAAATGAAGGCATCAGATGCCACAAGAAAAGAAGAGTCCATCCAGCTGACTTTTAAAATATACATATTTATTTATTTTCTCATTTGAATCATCCTTCTTAGGCTTTCAAATCATTCCTGTTTTATTGACACACTTGGTTCTGTTCTATAACCTCCATGCTACAAAGGCAGAGATAAAACAATTAACAGCAATACTTCCCAAGTGAAGGCAATAAGCATCCACACAGCATGGGGACCACAAAGCAGCCGAATTTGTAAAGGCCTCTTCCGATGGTAGCTGCTGGTCACTAGGAGCTTTACCTCCTGAATATCTACCCAGTGTAGCAGGTTGAACAGTGCCCTGGGACATGTGAATGTAATCTTATGTTTGGAAATTTGGTCTTTGCTGATATAATGAAGTTAAGATGAAGTTATACTAGATTAGGGTGCGTCCTAACCCAATGATCAGTGTCCTTAAAAAATAAATTTGGACAGAGAAACACAGAGACACAGGGAAAGCACCATGGGATGATGGCGGCAGAGAGGACTGATGCATCTACAAGCCAAAGAACACAAGAATGGACGGTATATTAGTCTATTCTCATGCTGCTAATAAAAACATATTTGAGACTGGGTCATTTATAAAGAAAAAGAAGTTTAATGGACTCACAGGTCCACATGGCTGGGGAGGCCTTACAATCATGGCAGAAGGCAAAGGAGGAGCAAAGCCACGTCTTACATGGAGGCATGCAACAGAGCTTGTACAGGGAACCCCCATTTATAAAACCATCAGATCAGGTTGAATAAAGAAAATGTGGCACATATACACCATGGAATACCATGAAGCCATAAAAAAGAATGATATGTTCTTTGCAGGGATGTGGATGAAGCTGGAAGCCATCATTCTCAGCAAACTAACACAGGAACAGAAAACCAAACACCACATGTTCTCACTCATAAGTGAGACTGAACAACGAGAGCACATGGACACTGGGAGTGACATACCACACACCAGGGCCTGCTAGGGAATGGGGGCTGAGGCGAGGGAAAGCATTAGTATAAACATGTAATGTATGTGGGCTTAAAACCTAGATGACAGGTTGATGAGTGCAGCAAACCCCCATGGCAGATGTATATTTATGTAACAAACCTGCAAGTTCTGCACATATATCCCAGAACTTAAATAAAGTTTAAAAAGAACTTATCCACGTAACCGAAAACCACCTATTCCTCAAAAACAATTGAAATACATTTTTTAATGAAAAAAAAATCAGATCTTATGAGATTTATTCACTATTACAGGAACAGCACAGGAAAAACCTGCCCCCATGATTCAATTACCTCCCATCAGGTCCCGCCCACGACACACGGGAATTGGGTGAGATTTGGGTGGGGACACAGCCAAACCATATCAGACAGCAAATCAGCAGAAGTGAGGACAAGGCAAGGAAGTGTCCTCCCCTAGAACCTTCAGAGGAAGCATGGCCCAGCCGACACCTTGCTTTAGACATCTGGCCTCCAGCACTGTGAAATAATAAATATGCATTGTTCTAAGCCAGCCAGTTTGTGGTAGATTGTTATAGCAGCCCTAGGAAACTAATAAAACCGGAAAGATTTGGAGCACTTTGTACTTCTCCACCTAGTGTAAAATTATCAGCATCTTCAAAAATCTACCAGGGGCCTTTAAGAAAAGTTTGCCTACGGTCAAGTGCATGTTATGTCAAGTGTAGCCTGACAACCTGGAAACATCCATATGTAGGTGGGTGCCGATCAGATGCCCACCTAAAACTTCATGCTGTGATTCCAACATCTGAACTCAAACTCTGTCCTCACCATAGGCCACAGGGCACAAAGAGTACATCTGGAGTGGCAAGAGGGGATCAGGAAGACAGTAATTTTTTGCAAGTTCTATGCTGACGACCACAAAGAGTGATGCTGACTTCAGGCCAGTGTCGCGAAGGTGGAGAGGATTACATACTCATGGAGGCTGAGAAGCCTGAGCACTGAAGCAAAATATCATCATTAAGATCCACTTAGGTGTTTAATTGTGCGGGGCTCCAGCAGAGCTGAGAACAGCTGATGGCAGCCACTCTGGGGGTGGGCGCCTACTGCAGGTCCATTAAGACACAGGTCCCCATCTGAATACAGAGGAGGTCCCTCCACGCTTCCTTCCCTGCAACCTCAAGAGTCTGGCTCACCTCAGGCCCTCAAATGCTTGTTTCCTTTCCTTTTGCACCAGTTTGGGCATCTGGCTGGCTCCCTGGGGCTCTAAGCTAAAAGCTATTTCATGCAAGCTCATGAATGTGTGTTCAAGACGGGGCAGTGAAAAGCAGATATTGACCTAGCAGATGAAGGTGTTTCCATGGCACAGGATCTCAAATTAAGAGCAGGAAAAGACTGCACGTGAGAGTGGGGAGTGCAGTCCTGGGAGTGGAGGGAGGTGTTGGGAACAGGGGAGTGGTAACTCCCAGCATTGTGCTGGCCAGGAAATGTCACCCGCATACATGTGTTTGAGGGAACAGGGGCAGCTAGCACTCACTGAATGCTTAACTAACACCAGGTACCAGCTACAAGCCTCACATTAGTTCATGTCAGACTCACAGAGCTGATCTTCACCTTGTCTGCACCAGGAAACAATACCTATTGTTTAAAGCCACTCCTTTCTAACTGGCTTAGGGCCCGGAGACAGCACTTGTTAGATGTTTGAAATATCACCCCTGAAATATCACACCTCTGGGATAGGCGCTGCTATTATCTCCATTTTACAGATGAGAAAACAGGTGCATGGTAAGCACCCAGGGCTGCACAGGTCATGAATGGAAACTGGGGGGAGAACTCAATACTGTCTGGCCCCAAGGTCCCTGTTTTTAACCACAGGATTTATGGTTTTACATTTAAAACTAAAGAAATTTAGTGAAGTGGGGGTCATGCCAGGAATTAGCTGAGACATTTAAAAACCAAATACAAACAGAATGACTCAATGAGAAAAGACACATTGCTAAATATTCGTAGGTCTTGGATTTCCTCCATACCATAAGTGCTGTCTTTTGATTCTGAAGTGTTTAACGGACAGACCTTTAAACCATGGTGATATTGTCTAGACTCTCTGTAGTGCCAGTTTTATTTTCTGAGGCTCAACTCCTTCAGAAGGCCTTTGGAATTCAGCACTTAACACTGGCTTGCCAAAAACCAAGATGTAGGGAAAAAAAATGGACATCTCACTCATATGAAAAAGCAGTGGGCCTCCAGAAGAAACAGAGAGCGTGACTCTTCCCGAGAGGCTGGGCAGTATGGGGGTTAATAAAAGGCCCACATGGACTGGGCGGAGGCCGGCTTCTGGTGGTGGTCATCAGTCCTCAGCACGCCTTGGCTTGCAGGTGCCTCCCTCCAGTCTCTGCCTCTGTGTCACATGGTCTTGTTCCCTCATATCTTCATATTATTATCTTATGACAACAACATTCACATTGGATTAAAGGCCCGCCCTACTCCAGTACAACCTCATCTTAACCAATTACATCCACAAAGACCCCCACTTCCAAATATTCTGAGATACCAGGGGTTTGGATTTCAACATATCCGATATCCTTTTGGAAGACACAATGTGACCAATAACAGTGACATTCTTACTTGCAAATTGTTAAAGGAAAAAATGAAAGCAGGATGTCTACAGATGGCAGCCTGTTAGCTGCAGCAAGTTATCATTCACCATAAAATAATTCTGAGTTTTTTGTTGTTGTTGTTGAGAGAGAGGGTCTCACTTTGTCACTCAAGCTGGAGTGCACTGGCACGATATCAGCTCCCTGCAACCTCTACTTCCTGGGTTCAAGTAAATCTTGTGCCTCAGTCTCCTGAGTAGCTGAGATTACAGGCTCCTGCCACCATATCTGGCCAATTTTTGTATTTTTAGTCAAGTCGGGATTTCACCATGTTGCCCAGGCTGGTCTCAAATTCCTGGGCTCAAGTGATCTGCCTGCCTCAGCCTCCCAGAGTTCTGGGATTACAGGCATAAGCCACCATGCCCAGCCTATAATAATAGGTTGATGGTTGTATTAGTTTGCCAGGGCTGCCATAACCAAGTACCACAAATTGGGCAGCTTCAACCACAGAATTCATTGTCTGGCAATTCTGACGGCCGGAAGTCTGAAATCAAGGTGTTAGCAGAGGTGATTCCCTCTGGGGGCTGTGCGGGAGGCATCTGTTCCAGGCCCTCTCTTTGGATTGTAGATAGTCATCTCCTTGCTACAAGTCTTCACATCATCTTCCCTCTGTACATATTGCTGTATCCAAATTTCCCCTTTTTATAAGGACACCAGTCATACTGGATGAGGGCCCACCTAATGACCTCATTTTTACTTGCTTACCTCTATAAAACCGCATCTTTAAATAAAGTCACATTCTGAAATACTGTGGGCTAGGACTTCAACATAGGAAAGTTGTAGAGGAAGGCTGGGCTACAATTCAACCCAAAATGACAGTGTTATGCCAGTTCTGCTTTTTACACAGTGATGAGAGAACTGAGCCCACTGCAGCTGCACACAATGACTGACAGGTTGCCTCCCTAAGCCACAGCCCATCAGCCAACACATCCCCTTCTTTGAGAACAGACAGAACAGCTCAAGAGAAGAGGCAGCAAGCTCTATCCATCCTATGAAAGCTTCCTGATTTCCAGCGGCATTTTGTGTGTGGAGCCAGCATTAGGTGCCCTGGAGAAACAGCTGAATTCCTGGTAAAGCTCAGTTATAGGATAACTCAGAATCCAGCTTCCTCCCCGCCCACCGCTGCACCCCCACCCCCTGCATCTCTACTTGCCCTGTAGTGAGAGGTCAAAAGAAAATATAGGTGGCACCACCTAGAGGCAGAAGATGAGGAAGATGCTAAAAAGGAAAAAGGAAGAGTAAAGCCTGAACAATTTCACACAACCCCAGCTTTCTTGCTCTTTTATATTTCTTGGTGACCGTTTTCCCAAACTAGTCCTCTCAACCCTATCTCATGGATTTATACCTTCACACCAGAGCAATATGTTCAAGAAGCAGTCAGGGACAATAAAAGCAAGTAAAATTCAAATCCCATTTTTGCATCTACCTCTCTGTCTCTGGATTTGGAGATTTGTTAATATTTTATCATTTGACAACGTTCTCAAATGTATCCCTCCTCCATACCACCCACCAAACACACCCACCAAACATAAAGGGCCAGGCCTGTACATGCCTAATCAGACATCAATCAGTGTAACTTTCCAAAGGAGAAAATGAACCACCTTGGGACGGAGGAGCCCAAACATCCCCCCCACACCACTTGGTTAGGACAGAGAGACAGTCGCTAAAATCGATACAGACCTGGAAAAAGATCTTAAGGCCCTTGACTCCCGGTCCCTTGTGGGTTCTGGAAATTTGGGCTGCTGCTTTATTACAGAGGGCAGCACTAATTAAAGGACAGTCTCTTCAAGGAACACATTTCAGAGACGCCCGGGACTAACAGCCATATCTAAAGTCATTTCCATAAGAAACCATTATCGATGTTTTTTAGAATGTTTTTAAAAAGCAGGTTCAACATGATAATATGTCACGATAACAGTAAGATTCCATTTCAGCAGGGTAAAAGACAACTGTAGAAAAAGACTGAAAGATCCCGCTGGGGGTCTTTGATGGAGGAAGGTTATGGAGACTTATTTTCTGGGCCAACAGGCAAGCTGTGTGTAATCACTCTACGGCTCAATTTCCTCATCTAGAAATGACAACAGCCCCTTACTAATAAGGCTTCTGTGATGATCAAATGAATCAATAGAATGCAAAATGCCTGGGATCATGTGGACTAGAGGCAGCTCTAATAAGCTCTCCTCATAATCAGGATTTTCGTGGAGCGTCCTTGTTTTTCTAAAACATTATCTTTATTCCTTTTATTTTCTAAAAAAAGCTATTTGGATAAAACTATCATTGAAGGCATTCCACTAGCCAAGAAAAGGAATATACTCAAAGTGTCCCGAAATGAACCTCTTCTACAGATTCAAGAGGCAGAAAATTTAATGTCTTAACTCAGCTGGAAATTAATTTTAGTCCATCAATAGGTATCTCACAAAAAATAAAATTAGTAAGTAGAGGTAAGGGAAACTACTCAATCTCACTAGATAATTTTTTTTTAAAGTAACTGTTTTCAATGATTAAATTAACCAGAAAAATATTTTTTAAAGATGTTACCCAGTGCTGCCAAGACTAAAATAAAGTCATAGTTTTCATACGTTGCCAGCAAACTGGGGCAAACCTTTAGCAAAACAAGTGGGCAGTCAGTGTCAAGAGCCAGAAGAGGCGCCTTCCCTCCAACCTAGTAATTTTAATTCTGAGAATTTAGCCTAAGCAAATTTCTCAAAAACAGAGGGAAACTCATGTCCACCCTCCTGTTCACAAGTGAGCACTGCTTCCCATAGTAGAAAGCTGGAAATAAGAGAAACGTCAAATTATTTGTAAATAAACCATATTGTAGCAAGTTAATGGCAATAAAAATGTTAAAGAGAAAACCAGGAGGAGAAACATAAAAATTTTAACAGGTTGAAATGCCACATGAAAAAATGTCAAAATATAAAACTGTACACCCTTGGTGATTACACTAGGGAAAAGCCTGAGTGAAAACTTCCAGGATGCCAATAGTGGATCTGAGTACAGATGCATTTTCTCTTTCTCTGCCCTCCATTTTTACAATATGTGATCTTATTACCTTCACGATAAAAAAAATTTCTTCCTGTCTGATGAAAATCCTTCCTCTGCTGTGGATACAGAAGAGCTGCTCACTGCCTTATATTCCACCATGACACATCTCTCCAGGATCTTTCTTGCCCTTTGAAAAGGGCAAGAATTCTCTCTTTTTTAAGAAGCGTATCATCTTCCCAATGCCAACGCTCCACAGAGCACTTGAAACAATCACCTCTTCGAGGCGAGAACACTGCCTCCTTCACTCACCTCCCCTTACGTACCCAGTTGCTCCAAAGAAGCAGAGAAAAGGCTTTGTGGCTCATGAGCAAGACACAGAACCAGTCTCCCTCACTCCGGGAAGATGGCAGGAATTCCACATCCCCCGTTCCCATCAGCCTCAAAAAGATGGTCAAGTTGGTCACCTTGGAGACCTCAGCCCTATCTACCCTCCCTGGCTCTGGCTGAAACCATTGTATATTTCTGTCATCTGGTGATGCATAAGTTCCTGAAATGATCCTAAACATTTTGATCAAAGTTAAAGTGCAGAAGAGACTGGAACAGCCAACAATAGAGGGATGGTCAAGTTACAGCGTCTCTACCTGACAGAGCATTAGGCGGCCTCTCAACACAACTGTGAATTCTCAATATAGAATGTGGCCAAGGGCCTCTAATGTTAAGTAGGAAAAAGCAGGTAACTGAACCCTATTTCCCCATGGCAATGACCACATAAAATAGTTGGTACAGATTTAACCAATAATAGTTAATGTTTACAAGCCACTTACTGTATACAGGCACAGCGCTGCGTGCTTCACACAGGTTAAGCCTTCACAACCATGTTAAGTAAGTATCAGAAGCCTTATTACCTCCCATTTTGGAGAGAAGGAAACTGAAGCACCAGGAGGTTAAAGAATTCTTTTTAATCCTCCCAAAGGCTAAAGTTTAGAACATTCTGGTAAGTTTCCCAAGATCACACAGCCCCCTAAGGGGGAAGAAGGGCTCAGATTTTGACACAAATCGTCCTTCTCCAGGGCTCACACCCTCAACTCCTAGGCTGGAAGGGAATATGTAAGAAATTTTAAACAAAAGTAAAATTTGTTCTAGAAAAGGGACTTTTTCTTCTTCTCTCTAGTGTATAAACTTTCAAATGTTCTGTTTTCACAATTTAAAGACAAAAAAAGAAGGGCTACAGAGAGAGGTTAATGTATGTTTGGGGTGTATGGTTTTTTATTTATGTTTTGCTCAAAAGACTAAATAAATGTCACTCAAATTTCCACCACACTTGGGGGCTAAGGGCAGGAAGTCAGGAAAAAAAAATAATGGAGAATAGCCAAAAACGAGCCTGTTCCAAACGAAACCAAGCAGCTCCAGGCAGCTGCCAGCAACATCTATATATATATATATATATATATATATATTTGCTCTCCACCATGTCTTCCAGTTTGAGCATGAATTCTAAAATCATGAGACTGGAGTGACAGAGGACACAGAATGTCATAGAATACCCTAATTTCACGCAGCTGCTATTGACAAAGCTGGTAATACAATTTGGGAATCAACTCCTTAATCCTGCATTCTTTCAGAAACTGATCATGTGCCAAATATTCCCAGACCGGCTAACAGCAATGTGCATTTGACAAAGTTCAAATATACACCACATCTCAAAAATTCCAGTCATGGACACGGTAAAACTTGGCACACTTGTATAGTGTTCAATAAACCCTCAAAACCAGACAGACGACAGAGATCAGACATACTACCTCACTTGCTCAGATTACAAATGTTACATCCCTGGTAATTGTGAAGCCATGTTAGAAACAGAGAAAAGCTAAAATAGACATACTTTTAAAACATAATTCTGCAGGCCAGGCTTGGTGGCTCACACCTGTACTCTGCAATTCCGGTACATTGGGAGGCAGAGGGAGGTGGATTGCTTGAGCTCAGGAGTTCTAGAGCAACCTGGGCAACATGGCAAAACCCTGTTTCTACAAAAAAAAAATAAATTACCCAGGCATGACGGCGCACTCCTGTGGTCCCAGCTGGAGGCCAAAGTGGGAGGATCACTTGAGCCCAGGAGGACGAGGCTGCCGTGAGCTGTGATCATGCTATTGCATTCCAGCCTGGGTTTGAAAACAACAAACAAAAAATTCTGCACAAATAAAAATTCGGTATGTATAGTGATCATTTCAGAAAGATCACATGTAACAAACAGTATGAAATATTCTCCCCAAAAAACACATTCCCCAATTTTCCCATCCTGAAAACTTCTCTGAAGGGCAGGAGCAGGCACTGGGGACACAGGACCCCTTGGATGGGCGAAAGGCCAGTTTCAGAGGTGGCAGCTTGCTCCAGAGGTGTGTAAACTGCAAAGCCAGTGCCTTTTCCTGTGCGTCAACAGACTGGGCCCCAAATTCCAGTCACGGATATGGTAAAAGTTCAAATGGTTGTCCAGGCACAGTGGCTCATGCTTTTAATCCCAGCACTTTGGGAAGCCGAGGCGGATGGATCACGAGATCAGGAGTTCGAGACCAGCCTAGCCAATATGGTGAAACCCCGTCTCTACTAAAAATACAAAAATTAGTCAGGCACAGTGGCAGGTGCCTGTAATCCCAGCTACTTGGGAGGCTGAGGCAGGAGAATTGCTTGATCCTGGGAGGCTGAGGTTGCAGTGAGCCAAGATCACAACACTGCACTCCAGCTTAGGTGACAGAGCAAAACTCCATCTCAGAAAAAAAAAAAAAAAAAAAAAAAGTTTAAATGATGAACCTGTCCTCAGCCATTTCCGCAGCTGGCTTCCAGGGAGACAGCAGGCTCAGAGCCAGGACACATAGTTCTCCTATCAGAGAAGCCACGTGTCCTGGTGCCCCAAAGCACATGAAAGAGCCAGGAACCATCATCCAGTCATGTGGTCTCACGGCAATCCCCCATGAGAAAACCCTGTGCCCACCACTTGCCGGTCATATTTCCTACCTACCAGAGCACCCAGGAGGACGTGCACACAGGGCACCATGGCCAAGCTCATTCTGCAGAGGCAAACTCTGAAGAGGAAGAGGAATATACCTCTGCAGGGTAGGGAGCAGGATCATTTGACACCATGGACCCCTCTCAACCCACATCCCCAGCCCTTCTTTTCTCATAGATGATCATCAACCCAAATCTCATGCATGTTTCGACGGCACAAAACAGGTAAGGGCTGAAAAGGAGGTGGGCTGGGGAGGATCACAAAACCCTCTGATCCTGGTGATGCCCATTAGAAGGTGACATCCCCAGCAAAGGCTCAAGTCATATCTATCGGCAGAGAAAAGGGGAGGGGAATGCACGTTACAATGTATTCAGTGCCAACTCCATGCTGGATACTTGGCAGGATGCTATACCTCACTTAATCCTCAAGAAATTTCCATGGTGCTCTGTAAGATGGTCACCAGCACGGACCTGGGAGTCAGGAAGCTCTGGGTTCCCACGGCCCATGTGCCACTTGCTGGTTTTAAGATGCTGCAGCCACATAACCTCTGGGATTCTCAAATGGCTCATACATAAAGTGAAGGCAAGGACGGGACTCCATGGTAGGGACTGATAGAGCCTGATGGTAAAACCTCTGCTCTCTCAAAGCACTGGCTCTACATCCACCACGAGCCCTGTGTCTGCACAGAGCATGCGGCTCTGAGACGGAGATACAGCAGAGACGACAAGACTGTTGGCAAGAGGCACAACACCACCAGCTTGCAGCAAGCAGAGCGTGCAGGGTCTAGGCCAGCTCAGGACCTGCTCCCCTCTGCCCCAGGATGGCTGCCACCCCACCCCAGCAAAGGGCCAGGCCACTCACGGCACTCCTTCTCATCACTCTTGTCGAAGCAGTCAGGCAGCCCGTCACACTGCCAGGCGCCCGGGATGCAGCGTCCATTGCTGCACATGAAGTTGCCTGGTATGTTGCACTCGTTGGTGAAGTTGTTCCCGGGGAGGAGCTGGCTCTCTGTCAAAGAGAGGGGACAGGTCAGACGGCACAGCAACAGCAGGGACCTGAGCGCTCCTCAACTGAAACATGTGTGGTTCGGTACAGGTGAGACTTCCGGTAGGTGACTCAACCTCTCTGACCTTCAGTTTCCTCACCTGTGAAATGGACTAACAATCTGCCCCACTCCACCTCCAGAGATTCTGAGAGGGCTAAATGGAGAAATACAGGGAACAAACACACTTAAATGTCAGGCACAAAATGGATATTCACAGACTTTTTTTCTTTCTCCATCAAAGACTGCTAATAAAATTCAAACGTTCTTTTCTGGCCATCAGCAGTGGTTAAAAATTCTAGACAGGAGTGAGCACTGGACTCCCTATGTCTCCAGCACTAGGAACTGCAAGATCTTTCCCGGCCTCAGACTCTGCAGCCCTTACAATCACAGAATCCTTGAAGTTGGGCCAAGTTGGCAGGAATACTGGGAGATCATTTCACTCTAGGAAACAGAAGCCCAGACCTATAAAACCAACCTGCCTGAGGTCGCACAGGTAGAAAAGGCTGTGCTGAATCTTGAACTCGGGATTTCTAATCTCCAAGAGGGTCCCAAGGTCATGGAATTGCCTGCCAAGAGTTACTGGAGGCTGAGAACCAAGCTGTAACTTCAGATTCAACTCCACTGAACGTGGTCATAAAGTGCCAAGGGCGCCACCCCAAACAGCCAACCCTCGGGCAAACAGAGAAGGCCAGCCCTTGTGGTGGTGGAGGTGGGCAGGGTGCTGAGTTCATCTACCAGTGGACCCTGGGGGCAGATTTTCAAGGGAGCCAGTTTCTGATAGGTCTGATCAGTCTGAGCCCTTGTGATCAATGGCTGGAAATGAGGAGCCATGTGAGTAAAAGAGTTTTGGGGAAAAGCAGGAAAAAATAAAAAGACCAGTCCTTCAGCACACCACAGCTCCATAGCTCCTTCCTGAGTCACTCCATAAGTATTTATTGGACACTTATGACCAGATACTGGTGCTATGTTCTAAAGATACAGAGATGATGGGTAGTGCTTATACCTGAGGCTGGAAAGGCACACACAGCAAAATAAGAACAGGGATGTCTAGACCTGCCTGGGGGTAGCAGGAAAAGAGAGGGGTCACAGTTCTCTTTTATAAACCTTACCAAAGAGAAGCATCTCTAGATCTCCGGATCCCTAACATCATATCCTCCTTCATGCCGCTATCCTTTATGTGTGCTATTCTTTTTACCAGGGATGCCCTTCGACCCACTGGGTCTCCTAGTAAATCCCTGCACGCACTTAAACAAACAAGTATGCCGCCTTTCAGCCGGGCTCGGTGGCTCACACCTGTAATCCCAGCAGTTCGGGAGGTTGAGGCAGGCGGATCACGAGGTCAGGAAATAAGAGACCATCCTGGCCAACATGGTGAAACCCTGTCTCTACTAAAATAACAAAAATTAGCTGAGTGTGGTGGCACATGCCTGTAATCCCCAGCTTCTTGGGAGGCTGAGACAGGAGAATAGCTTGAACCAGGGAGGTGGAGGTTACAGTGAGCCAAGGTCATGCCACTCTACTCCACCCTAGTGACAGAGCAAGACTCTGTCTCAAAATAAACAAACAAACAAAAACAAAACAACAAAAAAATATGTTGCCTTTCCTCTGAAGTGTTCCCTGGCTTCTCCAAACACAGATGAGCACTAACTCTGTAGTCTGGTGATGGTACCACTGGGGTGATACTAAAAATATTGTATAACTAGAACAGGTGGACAACAACCAATTGCAAGGGACGCCGTCATAGGCAAGCAACACCCCATCAGCCTTGGTGCCATGGAATTTCCCTTGTAGACCATCTGCTGCATTATACAGAATTAATAATGCACATACATGTTTCATTACTGAAAATGAGCTTTCATCATTCACTGGAGAACTCTAGGAGAGAAGCTACAAGGAGGGGCTCTACCCTGCCCAACTGCCCACATCAGAACCCGAGAAATCTCCCTAGTCCCCTCCTCAATCCATCACCTCCTACATGTGACCAGTCCCTACGCCTCCACTGGCACAGCTGCGACTCTAGCCAAAGCAGCACCCTCTCTTACAGGGACTGCTGCACAGCACAACCTCCCAAGTTCGCCTCCCTGGCTCCAATCTTGCCCCTCTCCAACCCACTCTCCCTCTCCTAGCAGCAAATCAACCATGGCATTTCTTAACTTTAACAGGTAGTTGAATGGCTCCCTGGTGTTCTTAAGATAAAGTCAAAATTCAAAGAAATTAAAAAAGATTCCAAGAAAGAAGGTAGCATTTACGGTGGATGTTGATAGATATACAGAGATGAAAGTAAACACTCCTCAGGTATAGAGAACAGTGTCAGCAAAGACTCTGTGCAGGAATACGTAGCCCAGAGCAGGGAACAACAAGGAATTTAAAAATCATGCAGCTCTGATTGTTGGGAAATACAAAGGTATTATGCTACTATTTCTCCTATTCCACTGCAAAGTCAGCCATCCCTAATTAATCATATGTGCTATTCCTCTGAGCCCAGAATCAATATGAGACTCCCTCTCAAGACCAGACTCCAGAAAGCCACCAACAACCCTGAGACGAACAAGAAACCAATCCACCATGTCCAAGCAAGGGCTCGAGGGGGACCCTAGAAGGGTAGCCAGGTACTGGATACCAGCCAGACAACAAATGTTCAACCCAGAAAACCCAGACATTCCAGCTGTTTGCTAGCAACTGCTCTGGACTTCTCCAGCAAGCAGAGAACTCTTGGGGGCCTGGAATGTAACTGTCATTCTGCTTTGTTTGGAAATACTTATACTTGCATTTGTAGAGCTAGCTCCTTGAAGGCAAGCCCCCCTGGAAAAGTCACTGCAACGGTGAAATCTTATTCTGATAAACAGATTCCTGGAGCCAGAAAATTGGCCAGATTAGATCCAAAAGTGCTTGCTCTGAGAGTCAATAAGGCTGGCGGCACATGGACTTGACAAATGGATGGGTGGATGCAGAGATTAAATATCATGTCCATTACACACAGGTGGTCCTGCCAGACACGGGGCTCAAAGCGCTTTCCCAGCAGGACCAGGGATCCTGGGGCCTGGAGAACAATAACAGAGAGGCACATTCTTTTTGCTCTTCTGAGCTACTATATTAGGCATGCAGGTGGTGCACAGCCATGTGCTTTAGGGAAGTGACATCATCAAACTCAAAAGCATGAGGAGGGCCGGTAGTGGTGGCTCACGCCTATAATCCCAGCACTTTGGGAGGCTGAGGTGGGTGGATCACTTGAGGTCAGGAGTTTGAGACCAGCCTGACAAACACGGTGAAACCCCGTCTCTACTAAAGATACAAAAATTAGCTGGGTGTGGTGGCACACACCTGTAATCTCGGCTGCATGGGAGGCTGAGGCAGGAGAATTGCTTGAACCCAGGTGGCGGAGGTTGCAGTGAGCTGAAATCGTGTCATTGCACACCATCCTGGGCAACAAGAGCAAAACTCCATCTCAAAAAAAAAAAAAAAAAAAAAAAAAGGCATGAGGAGGAATCAAGGCAAAGGCAAATTAGATCTTGTTGATTCTGTCTTCAAAAATTCCTCAAGCCCATCCATTTGCCTCACTCAACTGGTACCACCCAATCCAAGCCGCCATTATTCTCTTGCCCTTTTCAACCACGAGTTTTCAACATGGATCCATTTTGCCCCCCAGGGAACATATGGCGCTGTCTGGAGACACCCTGGGTTGCCATGACGGAGATGAGGGTGCTACTGGCATCTAGTGGGCAGAGTTCAGAGATGTTGCTACACCTCCTGTAATGCACAAGACAGCCCCCACAATGAGGAATCATCCAGCTGAAAATGTCAATAGTGCCGAGGTTGACAAACCTTAGCTTATTAATTAAAAAAACCTATAGACTTCCCACTTCTCACTCCCTCCAGTTCCTTCTCTTCACTCGGGGTGCGATTTTAAAATGCACTGGTGGGTTCTCTGTGCCCTCGGAATAAATCTAAAACTCTCGCTGTAGTTTACAAAGCCCAGCCTGGTCCAGTTGCTGCTTGCTACTGGACACTTACTTCAAATCATCTCCTGCCACATACCTCAGTGGCCCCTGTTGTGAGGCCTCCAGGTGTGCTGTTTGCTGACCCCAGACAATCTTCCACCTACCTTTCATCTGTGTAATAGGCTCAATTGTGTCCTCCCAAAATTTATATGCTGAAGTCCTGAACCCTAGAACCTCCGAATGTGACTATATTTGGAGACGAGGATCTTTAAAGAGGTAATGAAGCTAAAATGATGGCGTAAGGATGGGCTCTAATCCAGTATGACTGATGTCCTTCTAAGAAGAGATCAGGACACAGACCATGTACAGAGGGAAGGCCATGTGAAGACAGGGGAAGAAGAGGACCATCCATAAGCCATGGAAGAGGGGCCTCAGAGAACACTAACCCTGCACCTCGATCTCAGACTTCTAACCCCCAGCAATGTGAGAAGACAAACTTCTGTCATTTCCCAGTCTGTGGACTACACTATGGTAGGCTGGTTCAAAAGTAATTGCATTATGCAATTATGCATAATTGCATAATGCAATTACTTTTGTACCAACCTAACAGCAGCCCACGCAAACAAATACACTTGGCTAACCTCATTCATCCTTCAGACCTCAGCTTAAATCACGTCCTCAGATCCCTTCATGGACACTCAATCTACAGACAGTCCCCCTGTTTTTCACACTGGTAGTGTCCTGTTTTCCTTTATCCCAGCTTGTGCTTACTGGTGTGTCTGTGCTACCTCCCCACCATACTGAACACTCCATGAGGGCAGAGAGGCGTTGTTGTGTTCAACTCTGCACCCTGGGCACCTGACCACTCTGTAAGTCTCCAATAAATACTTGTAACCACTCTAAGAAAGCCAAATGTTCAGTCACTAATTTATTTCCTCCCTTTACCCTGTACTCTTCCCTGGAAGGTTCCATCCACCCCTTGTCTCTTCCTCCTAGAACGTGAGTGGGATCTCTACATACATAGTTAAAATAAGGGACATGGGGGTGTCTGGATTTGTACAAGTAAATTACTACCCTGTCTGCTTTAAAAGAGGTTAGAAATCTTTTCAGGCTGACGGCAGGACTTTCTAGTGGCTGAAATATTTATCCCATCTTAGTGCCTCGGGACACATTTAAAATCCAAAAAAGACAAGCATTAGCACGAAGTTGGCTAGTTGGGGTTTCTCCTCCTCCCTTCTCTTTTTTTCATTAAGCTGAAAAATGAAAAAGAGTTGCCCATTTTCACCGCAGCACATCACTTACTTAAAATAACTACACCATCTGCACCAAGAATGAAAAAGAAAAAAATTCCAAGTCCCCCTCATTGGACAAAGACAAACAGCCTGCTGCGGAAGCTTCTTGCAAAACTGTTGGCTCCCACAAATTTACATTTGACAAGGGGGCCAAAACTGGGGCAAGTACAAAAACTCAGGCAGCTGCTGCATTCTGCCCCAATTACTCCAGAACATGCAGTTAGTGATGTTGACTTTTTCCAGCTGAGAAATGGGAATTCTATCCTACCAGCTGGAGTTCTCCTGGCTCTCTCCTTCTGCTGTTCTTCCCTCCCTAGGGGGACCCCCTGTCGTGACGTAATCTAGAATTAACATCTGCAAACCATGGCAACCCTGCTTCCCTATTTCTGCCCAGTAGCCTTCATTTGTATCCTTTGCTTCCTGACAATCTGGATCTGAAGGCTCAATGAACAGCAAAGGCAAGACACACACGAATACAAATGTACAGACACACATACGGCTTAGTATTTGGTTTTGCAGATCTCAAACAGATCTTGTCCTAAACCTCCCCAGAGAATTAACAACCTCTTTCCACTGCCCAGTGCCAACAAACATAGTGTTATGAAGCCACTGAAAGCCACTGTCTGTTTTCCCCGTGATGGCTTCTTCAAACATACACACATACCACACACACACACAAACACACACACACACACATTCCATGCACAAGCACAAGTAAGACCAGCGAGTGAGCTGCTCTGCAATGATCTGTTTATAAACATCCCTAGAAAATCCCTGAAAACCTCGACTCTAGGCTGCTCCACACAGTAGTATCAGGGTCAGAGAAAACCAGAGACGTCTGTCCTGTACACATCCCAGAGCCATTCAGTTCCCATCAAACTGCTTCCTGCTGGAGCCTGACTGTGAGGATTATGCTCGCTGTCTCCAAGAACAGTCACACAAGGCTGTCCGAGTCTGGGGCAAGGATGTGCCCTCTGGCTTCAAGCACCTGAGCACAGCCAGGTCTCCATCTCTGTCTAGACTCTTCAGGCCACCCTTCCCTGTGAGCTCATTCCAATAGCCCCAGCCTCCATTCATCCATCTGTTCAAGGAAGATACAGCCCAGGGAAATTGGTGAGAAGTTATAACATGACTCCTGGGCTCAGCCCAGGTCCACTGGCTATTGACATGCACAGATTTACACTGTCTATGAGCCTAAAAGAAGATGGTCTGCAATTCTGCAGCAGGAACAACTGATGGACAGAGCAAGTCACCAGGATAGTGAGTGAGTCTAGCTGCCTACTGTGCCATGAAGCGTCTGCCCTTCATACAGCTAGATGGTTGTTTCTCCTACAAGGGTAAAGCAGCATGAGCTACAAAATGATAAAGGCTTCATTTCTTTCTTATAAAGCAAGTTAGTAAAGAAAGCCAATGGCTGGTATTAATGGGGCAAGCAAAGAGGTCTAGGTAAAGGACAGTTTTTCACCAGGAAATCATTTTACAAATTATTTTTGTCCTGTACTTATAGCTTCATCAAGGGCCTAATAGTTGCTACTTACATTTTTTTAGCTATGCTTCAGTGCATTTCATGAAGAAAATTATGTTGCAGCAGTATTAATCTCATCTGGGTTTGCAGAGCCATCGGGATACGGCCTTTGTGAGGTCCAAGGTCCACAGTTTGGGGGTCTGACAGCAATTCTGGAAGATGCTGTTTGTCATGATGCAGACCTCTAAGATGAGCACTGAACCCCAGCCCCACCGTCATCCCATCCCTCCTCCTGCTCCCTTAATAGCCCTCCAGAAATGAATTATTATGGACATTTCGCTAGGGAAGACCTGACATCTACTGAGACACATACACATGGCAGGAGTGAAACATTTGTTCTTTCTTACTCCTTACAATCGCCCTATGAAACAGGCACCATATCCACTTTGCAGATGAGGAATCCGAGATTGAAGAAGTAACCTGCCCAAGGTCACACAGCTAGAACAGGTCTACAAGCAGCCAGAGTAAATATTTCAGTCTGTGTAGGCCAAAAGGCCAAATTAAGGTACCTATGTAAGAGGAGAGAAAAGAATTCTCCACACATTTTTTATTGATGAAATTTAAAATATGTTCATAATCACTGGGAAAATTTTTCTGGGATAAAATGGAAATCTTTTGGGGGAGGGTCATTAGCATTTCACTCAATTGAGGTTCAAAGTTTGTGTTTCCTATTATCAAAATATATTATAAATGTCTGGTTTTTTTTCCCAACCATTTAAATACATAAAAACCATACCTGGCTCAGGGGATGGCTGGCTTTAGCCTATCTGCCAACTAACTCCTGCACTAGAAGACTACAGGTTTATGTAAAATCAGAAAATGACAAAAGTGCCCAATCCCAAGGCATATCCCCCTATCCCATCACACCCACCACTCTGAAATGAGACCTGTTGTTGACCAGCTGCTCCCCACACCATGTCTTCTTGCTGCTGCATCCTCAGCAACGAGCAAGTGCCAGGTGCCTGGCAGACCCTCCATAAATGCCTGCTGACTGAATGAATGAGGGAAACTGTTGACCCCTAAGGACCTTTCCAGTTCTGACACTCTTAAGTTCCGTGAATTTATCTAAACTGGAGTTGAACCCATTCATGCTCTGCCACACAAAATGCAATGGATAAATGAGGCTGGGGTGAAGAACACTTCTGGGCTCCCAAGAGGAAAGGCGCTGAAGTGAAGAGCTTCTGGAAGAACTTCTGCAAGTGCTCGCTTTTCACTCACACCCGTGTCCTTGCCAAGGGCTGGCTGCTGGTCAGGCCTGGGAGAGAATCCAGAGCAGGAACCATCCCCTCATGCTGTCTGTCTTTTCAGCTCAATCAGCAGCAGCAGGAGGGAGTGTGATGGACATGCCACTAAAGTGAAGGAGGGGACAACTTTACCACCGATTTTATCAGGCTTGCGATAAGCCAGGGCTTATGAGCGGGCCGATCAACTCTGCGCTTCAGCACCTCTCAGTAACAGCCACTGGCCAAGAAGAAGGATTCTGCTACAACCCCAAGTTCAGCCCAGCCCCTTGTGCCCAGGGACAACTGCGACAGTTTCCACAGCCACCGGGAACTGTTCAACATTCCCTCTTCTGCTCCGCACAGATGCCGCCAGGCAGGGCAAATGTGGAAAATACCAAAGCCAACTAAGGAAAAAGGCCAGAAAAGCAAAACAATCTTCATAGAGGCCCCAAAGTGTATCTCTATGAGCTCAGGGAAACAAAGAAATTCTGAAATAAATCTCAAAGCACAGGCCACAAAGGAAAAGACTGTTAAATACAACTCCATTAAAACGTAAGACTCCTAGTCATCAACAGGTATTATAAACAAAGTTAAAAGAGAAGCCATGAACCGGAAGAAGGTATCTGCCACATGTATAACCCACAAAGTATCAATACCTAGAATTTTCTGACAAAATGATATAAGAAAACACAAGCAGCCCAGTAAAAAAATGGACAAAGCACACGAACAGTTACTTTCATTGATGAGGAAACTCAAATAGCTACTTAATATATACTGAATCTCACTTGTAATCAAAGAATGATTAATGGAACACTAGAGCTCTCTTTCATGCCCATCAGACTTGCAAAAATTTGAAGCCCAACATTCTCAAGTGGCGAGAAGATGCAGAGGAACAGGAACTCACAAATGCACATCTGAAGAGCAATTTGGCAACTTCTAGTGAAGCTCACACACTTTTGTTACAGGAAAGGTGTCCTGATCCAGACTCCAAGACAGGGTTCTTGGATCTCATGCAAGAAAGAATTCAAGGCAAATCTATAGAATAACATGAAAGCAAGTTTATTAAGAAAGTAAAATAATAAAAGAATGGCTACTCCATAGGCAGAGCAGCCCCAAGGGCTACTGGTTGCTCATTTTTATGGTTATTCATAAGTTTTCTAGGAAAGGGGTAGGCAATTCCTAGAAGTGAGGGCTCCTCCCCATTTTAGACCATATGGGGTAACTTCCGGACGTTGTCAAAGCATTTGTAAACTGTCAGCACACTGGTGGGAGTGTCTTTTAGCATGCTAATGCACTGTAATTAGCATATAATGAGCAATGAGGACGACCAGAGGTGACGTTTGTCACCATTGGTTTTGGTGGATTTTAGCCGGCTTCTTTACTGAAACCTGTTTTATCAGCAAAGTCTTTATGACCTGTATCTTCTGCCAACCTCCTATCTTATCCTACGTCTCAGAGTGTCTAACCTCCTGGGAATTCGGCCCAGCAGGTCTCAGCCTCATTTTATCCAGCCCCTATTAAGATGGAATCACTGGTTTAAAGCCTTGACACTTTGACCCAGTCAATCCTAATACATACTCTAGGCCTAGGGACAAACATGTACATGTCCCCAGGGTGACAGCAAGAGAAATTCACTAAGACACTACTATATATGAAACTACATATAAGACAAACTAAATGTTCATCAAAAGGAGAATGGATGGGAAACAGGGTACATTCACACAATGGAAGGCTACTCAGAGCTTCAACTAAATGAACTAGGGTTTACATGATACAACACAGGTAAATCTGAGAAACTTACTGCTGAGCAAATAAAGCAAACTGTAGAATATCATCTACATCCTATTTAAAAACATACTATTTTAATGGATACATACAGATGTAAAAGTATTTTTAAAATGTACAGGAGGGATAAATACCAAATTCAGGATCGTGGGTACCTCTGGCAAATGGGATCAGCACACATGAGCTTCAACTGCAAGATTTGTCTTTAAAAACATCTGAAGCCAGCATGGCAAAAGATTAGAATTCAGTGGAACTGGGTGGCAGGCATACGGTGGGCTTTGTGTTATTCTTGGTTATTTTGTTATTGTGTTATTCTTGTGTTATTCTTGGTAACTTTTCTCTACCCTTTAAAAAATGTTTCATTAATCAAACTGTATTATAGAGAACAAAATTTGCACTGATATTTGAGGAAAAAAAAACCTATGAAAGACACATGGAAGCATTTACCGTTATATTCTCACTTCAAAAACCCCACCAACTACAAAGGAATGTGAAATAAAAGGGGCAAGTGTTCATCCTGGAAAAGAAAGAGCAAATGCAAAGACATTCTCCTGGGAGATTCCATCTATTACGAACTCCTTTCATATTCTGAAAGGCAGCAGCAGTTGCAGGGTAGAAGCTGATTGTGGAGGAAAAAATAAACATATCTCCTAAGATAGATTTACCCACCAAACTCATTAAGCCATGACATTCCAAAAACAGAAATAGCAAGGCCTAGCCAGTAGGTCAGATATTTTGGATACTAACTCCCTAAGAAGTCAGGGTGGGGAAAGCCACAGTAAAGCTGTCTTACTTAGAATAGTCCACACCATCTGCCTCCTTGCCCCGCAATATGGGGCTGCAGGAAGCTGAGCAAAGCTCAGATGGGCTCAGCTGGAGGTAGCCAAGGCTGTGACTTGGTAGGGCTCCCTGGCTTTTGCAACTAAGAAGGGGCAAAAGGCACAGAGCAGAATCGAAAACCAGGGTGGCCAGCACAGAAGTGGTTTGAGGGTGAAGGACGGGGGAAGGCAAGGAAACCAGACAGTGAAGCCCAATCCCTGCGCCTTGTCCCTCCCTTCTGGGAAGGCAGTCTGTTAAAAAAAGCAGAGTGAGCCAGACTTGGGTTCTAATGCCTAGTTCTCTTATGACCATAACTAGCTGTGCAACTTCAAACAAGCGAGCTACCCTCTCTAAGCTTCCATTTTCCATTTGTAAAACTGAGGAAACCCCACCTCCCTCGCAGCATTGCTAAGGGACAGAGGGATGATGATAGATAATGATAAAGATATAGATATGGGTATAGCTATTGATATAGATATAAAACATATATAAATATGGATATCATGTGAACATACAAGAGCTAGAAGGATAAAGTGTATTTATGAGAGCAGGTAGCACATGCTTGGGGTTCAATAAATGGTACTAGTATATGTTACCCCTTCCTTCCCTCCATACATTTTTACTGACTCTCAGAGTGAGAGGAGGCTGGGTTCCTTTTCTCTTCCTGCCTCTCTAGAGGGAGTGTTGCCTGGTCAGATGAGAAGCCTGCTGGAATTTGGCTGGGTTGGCTGGGACCTGGCGGTCACTCAGATCCACAAAAGCAGATAGTAGGGACAGACACCAGGTTTTAAGAACACAGTTAAAGAGCTCCCAGTGAAGACCCTGGCTGTGTGTCTTCTCATACATGATGGCCTCAGCTCAATTGTTCCTAAGAAATAATTAGCCCTCCTTAAATCATTTCTAGTGCTCTTTTTTAACTGCATTTTAGGTTTGGGGGTACATGTGAAGAACATGCAAGATTGTTGCATAGGTACACACATGGCAGTGTGATTTGCTGCCTTCCTCCCCTTCATCTTTATCTGGCATTTCTCCCCATGCTATCTCTCCCCAACTCCCCACCCCCTGCTGTCCCTCCCCTATTTCCCCCCAAAAGACCCCAGTGTGTGATGCTCCCCTCCCTGTGTCCATGTGTTCTCATTGTTCAACACCTGCCTATGAGTGAGAACATGCGGTGTTTGATTTTCTGTTCTTGTGTCAGTTTGCTGAGAATGATGGTTTCCAGGTTCATCCATGTCCCTACAAAGGACACGAACTCATCATTTTTCATGGCTGCATAATATTCCATGGTGTATATGTGCCACATTTTCCCTGTCCAGTCTATCATCGATGGGAATTTGGGTTGGTTCCAGGTCTTTGCTACTGTAAACTGTGCTGCAATAAACATTTGTGTGCATGTGTTCTAGTGCTCTTTAATAGCATTAGCTAAACTACACACATGAACCAACCCTTCCTAACAGCCATAAAGCAGGTCAAAAGAGAAAGGCATATGGGACTCACCACTGGATTATGGGGGAGTTGCTACGCTTCCCTGAGCCTCAGTTTTCCCATGCATAAAATAAGGCAGTAATAGATGACAACCAAATTCCTTTTCAACTCTCAGCTTATTCTTTGTTTCTGTGGACTCGTAATCATCCCCATAGCAGCCAAACACACATCATCATCTACCTGTCCTAGATAGAGTCTTCGGCATTTAAAAATAATATGTGGGATTGACATAGAGCTCCTCCTCTGAAGAACTGAAAATATCCTTGAAAGGCAGGTACTGAAGACAGTTCCTCCTGTTTAATACAAAGAAACTAAAGCCAGAGATCAACCAGCCCATCAAAAGGCAGTGCTGGAGCTGGCCAGAGAATCCAGGCCTGGCTCCCAGATGAGACCCAATTCTGGCCTCTGCACTTTACAACTCTGTCTCCACTGTCAGCTAGGAGATGGTTAGTTCCATGGTCCCATGCAACAGGAGAAAATAATCTCCAAAGGGACAGGAATCACACCTGCCTCCTGTTCCCTATGGATTAAAGGGCTTCTCTGGTTCACTTCAATTATCCATAATCTTCCATCACATCTCAGCAAATAAATGATTGTTTGGCTTATCACTTCTGATTGGGAGAGCAATCCTGTCAGGGAGATCAAAAACGCCAGTCTTTTTCCGTCAAGCAAGGAGGGTGTGTATATTAACCCGTGAGTCTTTTTAAATTTTCTTAAGTAGCTTAATCTATTAAACTGGTCCATCCTGCTTCTACAATCTGCTCACGCAGGCACCCTCCCTCCTGAGCACGATGACAGGCCCTCCATCACGAGGAATTAGCTGGCTTCTTGAGGAAATGATGTTGGTACATCTAGAAAGTGCCAGAGTGAAGCAGTGTTTACCACTAGAGTCCTCACTTTAGTATGCATGTCTGAAGCATCGCAGCTTTCAGATTTCCCGAGTGAGCAATTTACCTTTGCAAGAGACTATCAGATTTGGTAAATCTGTTTTAAAGGGCTGAAACTGTGGAGATGAACCTATTTGGGGTTTCCAGATTGCAAAGGGTAGACTATGAAAGCGTAGCTGATGATCTTCCAGAAAATGAAGCAAGTTTAAAAATTAAAGATGGATTATGGAGCTCTTCTCATCAGAGTCAGCCCTAGCGTCCATACACCGAATTCTATTACCATACTTTCCAAGCTCAGGGAATGACTTACCCACCCTGTGACTCAGTTTCGTTATACATAAAACAGAGATTGACCAAATGCAAACTTGACAGACTCTCTGGGTAATCAAAGGGCTGTTTTGTCCATCTTGGTATTAGAGCCAAGTAGTCACAGACCTGAAAATATTAGAACTCTCGCCAAGTATCACTCACACTAGAAAACCTCTTAAGGAAAAAAAAATACTAAAATTCAGTGGAAGCTTCTTAATTTTTCACACATTTTATGACAGCATGCAGATAGTGGCCATTAAGATTAACCAGGGCCCATTTCTTAAAGGTGCTATTATTCAAGATTAAAGAATTACTATGATATAAAGACCAGATGCAATGTAGGTACATAACATGTCATTTCATAAGACAAAGCATTCTAATATAGTTACATGATTAATAATTAGAGGAAGGTTGATGTGAAGTATAAAAGGATTCACCCAGAACTGAATACAATAGAATCATACCAGGTGAGATGAGAGAGCAGAAGGGAACTGTTCATTAGGAAACAATTTTTCAATAAATTGAAATAACATGCCCCACAGTGTGGGTCTGGTTCTTCAGGTGACTCCAATGCTTCCTATTAACAGCGGCAGCTCAATACCAAGGCGCTGGAACAGGTCGAAGGCCAGGTGAACGCTGAGACCATGATTAACCTTTAAATAGCGTTGAGGCCAGGTGCAGTGGCTCACGCCTACAATCTCAGCACTTTGCAGGGCCAAAGTGGGAGAATCACTTGCTCCTAGGAGTTCAAGACCAGCCTGGGGTATATCGTGAGACATCATTTCTACCAAAAAAAAAAAGAAGACGAATTAAAAATTAGCCAAGTGTGGTGACATGTGCCTGTAAGTCACAGCTACTCAGGAGGCTGAGGAGAGAGGATCACTTGAGCCCAGTAGGCAGAGGTTGTAGTGAGCCAAGGTCACGATGCTGCATTCCAAGACAGAGCCAGATCCCATCTTAAAAAAAACAAGGCTGAAACGCTATAGTCTGCATTTTCTTCAATCCTTGACATGTGTCTGGTTTCATCACTCCTGAATCTGTCTTCACAAAGTCATGGGCGGGGCGGGGGTGGGGGTTTCCCAATCATTGAATTCAAATGTTAATTTTCCATCTTTTCCTTAGGCATAATTCTGCTGCTTTGGATCAACTAGATCATTCCCTCCTTCTGAAACGTCATTCCCCTGGCCTCCCTCACACCATATTCCCCTCTTCTTCTGCCTCCCCCTAACACACACCTGGCTTTCTGATCATTCCTTCTCAGTCATCTTAGAAGTTCCTTTTCCTCCTCCCATCTTGCTCAACTGCTTGAGCAAGCGACATCTTCCCTAGTTAAGTCATTTTGTCCACTAATAGTTTGACCTTCATGGTGATAGCTCCCAAACCAACACTTCCAATTCGGCTCTCTTCCCTTCAACGACACCCTCTACTGTTGACTTCACACTTCCATCCCATACTGCCAAAGATACTTCATCCCTGGCACAAGCTCAGCATGTCCAAAACAGAACTTTGGTTTTCTTCTAAACCTGCTCCTCCTGCATCATGCAGTATCTCAGCTGGTAGAACCACCAACCATCCCTCTCCCTCACCCCCACTCCCATCAACCAACCGGTGCTGTAATTAATAATTAATATGTCCCAACCCTGACACTCACAACCTAGTCTTGGCCCCTAAAAGCATCCTTCACACAGCTGTAGAACAAATCTGACTATGTCACATGCTGTTTCAAATCCCCATTCCACAGAGGGTAAAACTCAATGTCCCCAGGTCAGCAGAGATGGCCCTGGGTATCTTGGCCAGCCCGCCCCTCCAGGGGTTTTCTCCCTAGTCCCCCAAGACAATGTACATGCTCCCATTCAGACCTCTCAACATAACTTATGCAAACCTCTATCTTCATTTATGGTAATGCTCCATAAATTTCTATTGGGTGTCTTTCTTTCCCCTACAACCCATGAGCAACTTTTATACTAGAGGAGGGAATGTGTTCTAATGTAGCCCAGGGCCCACAACAGAGTGTCTATTGAAATGGAAAGAGAAAAAGGAGGAGGGAAAAATGGACAGTTGCTTCCCTGTGCTAAAATACTATGAACATTTTGTGGATTATTCCTTCAAATTATGATTATTCCTCAATCTTGTGGACAGTCCCTATTTGCATGCATTTTAAGATAACAGAACTAAAATATGTCTCTTCATGCTCAGATGACAACTTGCTTATTTTAAAGGCAAAAGGGGGGACAGGAACCAAAATTTCAAGTTTTTATTCATATTATTTTTTTATTCATATTATTGCTTTTCTTGAGAAGTCCATGGAACCTAGGATTTTCCGTGAGGCAACCTTTACCTCCAGATGAGCTTGAGTGTAAACTAGCAATTCTTCATGGCTCAAAGCAAACATTCAAATGTAGCCCAGTACTTCATACGGCAACCTTGGCAGATAAAAGCTTGCCTCCAGAACTCTGGGGCATGAGGACTTTGCATTTGATAACGTGCTGTCGGCATCATCTGACACAGCTTCTCATAAGACAAACCCAACATGCTGTGATGGCCCATGCCCACAGAGCCAGCTCACAGGAAAGCAAGGTCAGACACATGCTAAAGGGGAAGAGAGCCAGGCCCAGCTACATCTGGCAGGTGAAAACACCTCTCTGAGTCAGCGCTGTTTCTGCTCTGCACTGGGTTGCAGACAGCCTCTCAGTCAAGCCTCTGTCCTCCATCCAGAGAAGTTGATTCATCTTCTCCCCATGGTAAGTCCCAAACCTTGAGCACCCTACCTTTGGCCTTTATTTGTTTCTTTCTGTATCCAGGGAATGGTGAAGCTGCAGCACAGTGACAGGCCACTGTGCTCTGGGACTCTCATACAGAGCAGGCAAATATGCATGCCCTTTGCTACTGGCGGAGGTGATGGTGGCCTGGCAGGAACGAAGGAGCCTAAAGGGGTTCAGTCAAGAGCCTGCCTCTGTTATGAATGGCCATCGAAACACTGGGACCCAGGCCCTCAGTCACCCCATTCCTGGCAGCTCAGGTGTCCTATGAACAAACGAGGCCAGGTTATCCACCTATATGGAAGGTGGCAGCTCTCCACACACTCTGGATGTGAAGAGAGGAATACCACCTCCACGTGAAGCTAGACTGACATAAGAAATCCCAGCAGAATAAAGCAACATAATGAACCAGAGTGCCAGCACAGCTCCAGAGAGACTCTCCCTGTCTCTCCTTTTGTCAATCAAGTGCCTTTATGCTAACAACATGAGAGACTACGGGTTTTAAGAGACACGGGGCAAGAGATGCAGCTTCTCACTGAATGCCTGCAATAATCAGCTCCAACAGGCTCCAACCCCTGCCTGGCATGGCTCACTTTCCACCTCACATCACGATCCACTCCGTGCTGCACAAATGATAATGCATTTACAGACAGTCAGACTCTCCAGCCAGGAGGAAAAATTTCACCTAATTAAATAAAAACAAAGCAGAAAACCAAAGCCTTCAACTAGTGCCAGAAAGAAGAACTACTTGGTCTTTCATAGAGCTTTACAGCCAGAAATGCCAATCAAGATTTTTTTTTTTCTAAATGCATGTTTTAAAACAATCCTCTATGTCCCTAATTGGAGCTCTTTAAAAATCAGTAAGAGAACTGCAAACAAACCAGGAAAAAAATGAACAAAGAAAATGGAAAGGCATGGCACAAAAAATAAACATGGCCAATAAATAAAAAGATGCATAGCCTCACTAGCAGGTAAACAAATGCAAGTAAAATGTCATTTTTTAAAATAACATGATTGGCCAAAAGTTGAAAAGATGGGGGTACTCTTGAGGGTTGGCAGGGTGAGGAAACTGGCACTCCCAGACCCTACTGGTGGGAGTATAAATTGGTAGAACCTCTCTAGGGTCACTTGGCAGCACCTGGCACAATTTATAATGAGCATCTTTGTACCCACTGATAGTATTTCTAGGAATTCAGCCTTAGAAATATATAAATGCAGAGAGAAACACATAAAAGTCTGGGTTTTTTCTTTATAGTATTACTTGTAAAAGCTCAATACTTTAAAGAACTTAAGTATCCATAAGAGGAGATGGGTAAATTAAAGAGATCTTCAAAAAGTTCATGAAAATGCATATTATAAAAAAACTATGCATAGATTTAAAATTTTTTCTGTACCCAAATAAATTCATACTAACTTGTTATAACACGTCTGAACAGGATGGAGCTTGAAGCACTAGGAAGGATAAGACACCTGTTTGAAAAAAGCCCCTTTCGGAGCAACATGAATTCTGCTCAAATTGAAGCAAGAATAAACATCCAATTTACAATGAAGCTTGGGTGAAAGGATGATTAAATCATTGATGGTTTACGAAAAGTTTATGGCAACAATGCCCTGCCAAAATCAGCAGTTTACAAACGCCTAACTCATTTTAGGAAGGGGCAAGGCAGTGTTGAAGATGAAGCCCGCAGCCGCAGGCCATCCACATCAATTTTTGAAGAAAAAAATGAATCTCGTTTGTGTCCTAATTAAAGAGGATCAGTGATCAACAACAGAAACAACAACCAATGCCACAGACATCTCAATTGGTTCAGCTGACACCATTCTGACCGAAACATTGAAGTTTCCACTTGATGAATGCCAAAGCTGTTGCACCCAGATCAGCAACAGACAAGAACAGAGCTTTCAATGGAAATTCTAAATAAGTGGGACCAAGATCCTGAAGCATGTCTTTGAAGAATTATATTAGATGAAATACGGGCCAGGTGTAGTGGCTCATGCCTATAATCGCAGCACTGTGAGAGGCCAAGGCAGGTGGATCACTTGAGGTCAGGAGTTGGAGACCAACCAGCCTGGCCAACATGGTGAAACTCTGTCGCTACTAAAAACACAGTCGCCGGGCACAGGTGCCGGGCACAAGGGTGTGCAACCATAATTCCAGCTACTCAGGAGGCTGAGGCACAAGAATTGCTTGAACCTGGGAGGCAGAGGTTGCAATGAGCTGAGACCGTGCCACTGCACTGCAGCCTGGGAGATAGGGCAAGATTCCATCTCAGAAAGAAAAAAAAATGATGATAAAATATGGTTTAATCAATACAATCATGAAGAAAAAGCACAATCAAAGCAATGGCTACCAAGTGGTGAAAGTGGTCCAGTCACAGCAAAAGGTGACCAGTCAAGAGTAAAGGTCATGGCAACAGTTTTTTGGGATACTTGAGCTATTTTGCTTGCTGGCTTTCTGGAAGGCCAAAGAACAATAACGTCTGGTTATTATGAGAGGTTTTGAGAAAGTTAGCCAAAGCTTTAGTAGAAAAATACCCCAGAAAGCTTCATCAGAGAGTCCTCCTCCATCCTAGTAATGCTCCTGCTTATTCGTCTCATCCAACAGGGTAATTTTTTGAGAATTTCAATGGGAGAGTATTAGGCAGCCTCCTTACAGTCTTGGCTTCTTCTGACTTTCTGTTCCCTAATCCTAAAAGTCTTTAAAAGGCAAATATTTTTCTTCAGTTAATAATGCAAAAAACACATTGACATGGTTAAATTCCCAGAACCCTCAGATCCTTAGGGATGGACTAAATGGCTGGTATCATCACTTACAAAAGTGCCGTGAACTGGCTGGAGCTTATGTTAAGAAGTAATTTATATTTTTATCTTTGAATTCCACCTTTCCACGAACTTTCTGAGGTCCTCTCGTATGATGCAATATAACCATACTACCACATCATTCTTTCAAAAGAATTCAGGAGTTAGAATGTACTAACGTGAAAGAATATCCACAACAGAGTCAGAAGGGAAAGGGCAAGTTGCAAACAATATGTATAGCATCATCCCATGTTTGTCCATGGCTAGTGATGCAGGCTTTAATACAGTGTGTACTGGTATTTACATTTATATCTGTACAGTCTTAGAACACACTCTGCAGGGAAGGAATTGAGAGGTCCTGTTAGAATGTGAGTATATTTCCTATTGGCATCTTTTCTTCAGAACCAATTGCCTAAAATGTCACCATAGTAAATATGCCTGGAGAACTTGGAGCAGCCAAGATGATTTGGGGGAGAGGTTGCATAGCACTACTCATTATAAAAATACATACACATACAGAGATATTGGCTTCTTTAACCTTGTAAGAAACAAAACCCAAAAGGAAAAAGTCATCTTACTCACCAAATTACAAAATATTTTCATGAAGCATTCCTCAAAGCGTGAGAGAAGCAAGTTTGGAAAAACAATACTTGATACAGTGAGAAACCAACAGTCCCAAATGTTGGCTTGAACAAAAAGAAAAACTGAACAGGGAATCACTTACAGAAACCTGTGGATGGCTGCTCATTAATGAGTTATTACAGAAAATGACCCAAGGGCTATATTTGCTTTTATTCCCTTTTAGAACACAAATGTATCTATAAAATCTCTCATGAGCCACCTTCCACAGCCACACTTCTCCCCTCCCTTCTGGCCAGCCCCACCCCCCACAAGAGGCCATGCCTCAGTAGCCTGGGTGGGACGGCTCTGACCCTGACGAAGGGATGTAAATGTCATTCATCCTCTGCGGGGAATGTGGCAGGTCTCTCCAAATCTCGCTTGCCCTCCCTGTGAGCTCACAATTATACCCTGCTCTGGACTCTTGTTTCCAAGCTACTGGGTCTTCCAGGTGGCATCAGGCCATGATTTCTGCTGGAAAACAGAGGAGCTCATTCAAGGGCGCCTGGAACAAGAGTGCTGGAGTCTGGAGCCCAAGGCTTGTGGGATGTTGGATTGCCAAGATTTTGGAGCCTGTCCTTGCAACCCAAGGGGGTGGAGGGTTATCCGACAACCCACCTCCTGGAAGATGAGGTAGAAATTGGATCTTTTTAATGTAGAGTAAAAGGAGCCAGATATTCTTGCCAGTTCAAAAACAGAAAAAAGTCATCTGTGATGTTGGAAGTCAGGATAGCGGTGGGGAGTGGGAGGATGGAGTGGGGGCACCACCAGGGCTCTGGGTTAGCAATGCTGTACTTCTTGTGCTAAGCCCAGGTTCCCCAGGTGTGTTTACTTCATGAAAATTCATAGGGCTCCCGGTTAACATCTGCATGCTTTTCGGTATGTGTGTTAAGTTTCTATAAAAAGTTTACTTAATAAAGAAAAAACATGTTTTTGAACAGCATAGCTGGCTCACAGACACCATTCCTCTCCTTTCTTACTTCTACAGCCGGAGCTACCAGCAACCTCACTGTCAACGTCATGCCAAGTCCAATAGTTCACAATGCAATGACAAGGGGTGAGGACAGGGACAGGCAGTGTGAGGAGGGGGGAATGGCATGTCCGGGATTTATTTTTAATTGACTCACTCATTTTCCACAAATACTCAAAACAGCCCCGCTCCTTTTTTGCAATGCCCAAAATGGCACGAGCCACACCCTGATAAACCCCAAGCAAGCAAATTTCTCAGGCCCACGGCAAGGCTCTGTGGTGGCATCTACTGAAGCCTGGCAGAAGAGCCAGACTCTGGGATGCATTCAGAAAAGTCTAAATGGCTGCTGTTGCTTCGGTTCCAAAATGAATCTGAACATGGAGTAGGTGACTCACCTCCTAGAAGCCAATTCCAGCTCCAGTTACAATCTAACTGACTTTCTAAACTCTTTTAGGATTATTCTTGGTTATTGGGCATCTTAAGGGGTCTTCACTGAACTTTTCCACGGTGTTAGTTTAGGGGTTGCCACCTTCCTTTGTTAAAAAGTTTTTTATTTATCTTTGGCAAAAAATAAATAACTAAATCATAAAGTTTACAGCAAACTATATGGGAAGAAAAGCAATCCAGAATAATTTACGTTTGATGAGTCCACAGATTAGGCAACTGAATGCTGGTTTCTGCCTGCAGCCAAGGGAAATGTCTGAACTTGGCTTTCTCCCTGTTTTTTGCCATAATAACTCTTTCAAAAAGGCATTGCCCTGTCACCACCACTGCCCAGATAAATCCTCAGGCAGGAGTCTGAACCCTGGGAGAGGAAGGCTGATCTCACCTCGACAGCAAAGTTTCAGTCACCTCCACACTGCAAGCAGACAAGGAGAGAGCAGGTGAGATGGGCCACCCAGCCAAGGGGAATCGTGACTTTAAGAACACCCCAGGCATTACGATCACTGGGGGTACAATGCACATCCTGTACTGCACCCTTCTAGCCACTTCCACTCCTTCGACACAACAAAAGCCATCATTTCCCGTAATGGTGTTATGCAGCATTTTCATAAAGGCCCGGCTGGTAATACCATTCCTTTGTATTTAGTACACAGCTCCATGCTGGTCATGCACCCCTCTGTCTGTCTGTCACTCTTTCTCAGATCAGCTTCTTGTGTTCCCACAAAACAAACAGCTTCTGTTCAAAATTCCTCCCAGAGCAACTCAATCTCCAGAGGCCTCCCCCACCCCAGTAAAAATCCCAAACTTGTGTAAACATGCAAAGGTCTGCTCAAAGCTCAGCCCCCAAGAACAGGGAGGTGTCGAAGGAATATTTCGGCACACACTTGCCAGGCCCAAGAATCACAGACCCACAGCAGGACACACATCCAAAGACCAAAGGAGGAAAGGTTTCAAAGGAAAGAACCAACTCAATAATTTTTTACGAAGTATCTTTATTTAGGGAAAAAAACAGGTGGGTGAGCCTGCAAAGCCTGCCTTGACTTAGCTCTCCACCAATGTCTTCCTGATCCTAGCAGACAATACCTATCTACTGGGCAGCAGAAAAGCTGGTGGATGGGAGGCAGAAAGACTTCAAGGCACCTGTAACAGCCACTGTCAGTCACCCCAGCTAGACAGAAAGAAAAAACTCAGGCACACTCCCCTGGGAATTGCAAACTCCTGAGAAGAAAAGGAAACAGACTTTGTAAAACACCATCCAAAGAAATAGTCATCATTCCTAAAGAAAATGTGGCACATATACACCATGGAATACCACGCAGCCATAATGAGATCATGTTCTTTGCAGGGACATGGATGAAGATGAAAGCCATCATTCTCAGCAAACTAACACGAGAACAGAAAACCAAACACTACTATGTTCTCACTCATAAGTGGGAGTTAAACAATGAGAACATATGGACACAGGGAGGGGAACAACACACACAGGGGCTTGTCAGCAAGTAGGAGGCAAGGAGGGAGAGCATCAGGACAAATATCTAATGCATGTGGGGCTTAAAACCTAGAGGATGGCCAGATAGGTGCAGCAAACGACCATGACACATGTATACCTATGTAACAAACCTGCTCATTCTGTACATGTAACTCGGAACGTAAAGCTCCCCCCGCCCCCCAAAAAAAGAAATTGACATCATTCCTTCAAAGTCCCTTTGCATCAGCAAGCTGCTGAGAGGCTAAGAATCCCTGCTACTAAGCACTCGATTTCAGAAAAATGTGTTATTACCAAACTGCCCCTATGAATCAGGCATTATCCTCAATACTGCTCAATGGACAAGAGATAAGAACACTCAGCAAAATTTGGAAAACAAAATATTTCTCAGGATGCCTGTCTCTAAATATACCAAACAGAATCACCTCTGGGAAAGCCGATTTACACCTAACGGATATTTTTTATATTTCAAAATTAACAGGTAACTTCGAACTATAATGGAGAGAGAGAATTCAAACTACATAAATTTCCATCCTCTGCCCCCAAACATCGACTTTTTTCTTTTCAGCTTTTCCATCCAGCTTTTTTCCAGTTTCAAAATTCCCAGAAGTTCACATCTTGAAATACAATAGTCTTCCCTTTTCTGTGGTTTCATTTTTTGCAGTTTCAGTTACCCTCAGTCAATGGATTTCTGAAAATATTAATGGAAAATTCCAAAAATAAACCATTCATAAGTTCTGAATTATGCTCCATTCTCAGTGGTGTGATGAAATCTCATGTCGTCCCGCTTGTCCTGCCCAGGATATGAATCTTCCCTTTGTCCAGCGTACACAGCCTACACTTCCTGGTATTAGTCACTTAAGAGAGGTCTCAGTTATCAGATCAACTGCCTCTGTCTTGCAATGTTTGTGTTTCAGTAACCAATTTTACTTAATAATGGCCCCAAAGCACAAGAGGAGTGATGCTGGTAATTCAGCTATGCCAAAGAGATGCTGTAAAGTGCTTCCTTTAAGTGAAAAGGTGAAAGTTCTCAACTTAGTAAGGAAAGAAAAAAAAATCTTATGCTGAGGTTGCTAAGATGTACAGTAAGAACAAATTTTCTATGTGTGAAATTGTGAAGAAGGAAAAAAATTTGTGATAGTTTTGCTGTCACACCTCAAACTGCAAAGGTTATAGCCAGAGTGTGTGATACTTGCTTAGTTAGGATGGAAAAGGCATTAAATTTGTGGGTGGAACACAGGCACAGAAATATGCTCGAATTGACAGCAGTTGGGTACTATATTCACTTTCAGACATCCACTGGGGGTCCTGAAATGTACCCCCTCCAAGAATAAGGGGAGACTACTATAGAAATATTAATCAGAATTCCTAACCCCTAGTAACTTTAGAATATAGAAGGATAGCAATCTAAACTGATGAACTAAAATCAATAATAATAAACCACATTCGAGGAAAATAGCAAACTAGTATGACCCTGCCTGCCTTCTTTCCCCACAGCTATGCAGTTAGACTATGAAGTCAAACAGTCATGATGCTGGTGACAGGCCACCACTCAGGCTTCCCTTAGACGTGATGCCTGCCTTCATGGAGCACCCACCATATGTTAGAGCCTGCACTGGTGCTTTCTGTATGTCATTTAATCCACACTGCATCCCTACTGGGTAGCTACTTACACCCATTTTCCAGATGAGGAAATTGAGGTTCAAGATGCCAAGTCAGCTAATGAGAGCTAGGATGCAAATCAAGATCTATCTAGCTCCCCAAAGCTCTTTCCTACTGACCTCTACTCTGTCCCCAAAACAGCGTAATAGACCTGTTGATGAAGAAGACATAAGCTACAATTGCTTATGGTTCTCTCTCCACCCTTTCAAAAATCAGAACATCAGTATTATTGAGGTAGCAGAACTTTTGATACACAAATAGCAAATTAATTACACATCTGAAGTATTGAAGGACCACCCAAATCTAAGCTAAACTACAGCAATGACCACTGTGTTCTCACTGCTAAAATTCCAAGCCAGTATCTCCTCAGCAACGACATTTTCAAGATGTTTATATTTAATATGTACCCGCTGCCTCTCTCATACTCTGTTTTGTAGTAAGCACCCATTCAACTGATTCATTCACTCACCCAAAAAGAAAGCATTAAACACCTACTATACTCCAGATTGCAGGGAATACAAGACTTGAGCACATCGAAAACCTACCATTGAGCAGGAGAGAAGAGTGTGCACATAAAGAGCTATAAAATTACAATTATTTTATAATTATAAAAGTTGGAGGACATAAACGCCGAAGAAGAAAGTAGGAAATGGAATGTCAGAATTACTAAGGAGGGCGAAATTTGTTTCAGGGAAAGCATCATGGAATGCTGCATGGAATACTTTCTAATCAGGCTGGTTTGTAGGCTGGGTAAGATGCACACCTCCATTCCAAACAAAACACTGAGCTTAATGGAGGCATGAGAACAAATGGTCATGGAGAGGAGGATATCAAAGTGGGAAAAGATTTAAGTGCCAGGCTATGGAATTTGGACTTGACTTTATACACAAGGAGAAGCCAATATCATCTGTTTTTGAGCAAGGGAGTGACATGAGATGAGTAATGCTTCAGGTAGGTTAACCTGGAAGCCCTGTCTAGAAAGAGACTGGGAAGAAAAGTAATAAGAAAATCCAACTTGGAAGCTATTGGAAATTTTTAGGCATCCATTTGGGAATCAAAGAGTTGGGGCTGTCTTCACTAATTCCAAAGCATATTCTTCTAATAAGAAATATTATGAAGGGCTGGTCAAACTTAAAAGTAAGTAAATCTATTTAGTCTCTATTTGCTGAAGGCAGAGACAACTCAAGTCATCAATCTCTGGCTTTGGAAAACAGCAGATGGTACTTTTGGCAGCAGATCCACTGTCCTACTTATATGTTTTGCTCAAGCTAATGCTGTACTTTGTTTGCATTTCTTCTGCCTGCAGCATTGGAGCAAGGGGCAAGCAACCCTAAAATGTAACAAGGAACACAGAGAGCTATCCTGGGCTTCAAATTTTAACATTCAAATACTCCAGATACAAATACAAGAAATTAGATTATATTCTTCAATTTCTCATCCTGATAGTATTTTTCAAGGCCTGAGAACTTTGTCAATAATTCTGACCAGTTTCCTTCAAATCTTCAAAACCCCAAAGACAACAAGCGAGAGAAAGACAAAGAGTACAATCCGATCATAATGAGTGGCTGTGTACACAAAGCTGGAGAATTCCTGATACTGGTTACAGACTTCTGGAAAACTTCTTCCTAAGAAAAATAAAACAATCTTTTTGAAAACTGTGTTTTTTGTAGACCTGCCTTTTTTATGTACTCCTTTCCATAATACGAATAATGGGGAAAAAAATGTTGCAGGAAATGAAGTGACTCACAGCATTCTCTGCATGGATTAAATTTCTGCAACTTTCAATAAGCAAATCAGCAACAGAACAAAGGGCATTTGCATTTCAGCAATACCCAATCCACTTATGAGGATGCATGACAGCCATTATAGTGGAAGTGGGAAACCCATTCTTTCCTAAAGAATCTAATTTCATCTTCCCAATTCCACTTTACATCTTTCAGCATAAACCTCTGGCTGGGGGAAAATCCATCTCTGTTCTTATAGGAACTAATTTTTCAGGTATGTAAGTGAAAAATAACACAGGACTGTCTTCTCCAATGCTATTCTTAGCCTTTTTTAAATCCAGGTGACCAGGATAGCCAACCAAATCCTGCAAAGGGAGTTTATCAAAAGCCCTGCCTATGATGACTGCTCCCAGACCAGGTGTTCTAAACTGTGGTTCCGAAGCATCTGATTAAATGAAATTAAAAGGTCTGTCTCAGAGCAAAAAGGGGAGTTATCTGAGAACCACTACCAAGGTAAGGAAATGAACTCTTCAGGAAAGTTCTAGGACGAGAGGTAGAAGTAGCCACAAATAGGAGTTGGAGAAAGGATGAATATTTTAGCAGTATGAAATCCATTTCACTGGATTCCAGGAAGCCAGGATAAAAGTGAAGGTGTGTACTTGGGCCTTGATCTGAAAGTATTGGAGAAGAGAGAAAAAAATACAAAGCAGGGAGACATCTGGCACTGTCCTCATGTGGAGACAAAGGAAGGTAAGAGAATGGTCAATTAAAAGGAATGAAAACACGATATATATTATTTTCATAACCGAAGCTGTAGGAGACTGCTATAATCTCCACAGTTGTAATGCTGCTGTAAAAACATGTTTTTAAAAATAAGGCCTCAGTGGAAATCGAAATCCAAGCTGGAAAGCCTACAAGGAAAACAAGGCAGTACTTCTTCCTTGCACAGCACAGTTTCCTGTGAATACACAGTGAATAAGAGCGGATTCATTCCTTAAAGAGACAAAACAAAGGCCTCAATTCTCTTGAATATGCTTATTAATATTTAGCCAGTTAAACATGGGCCTTTCCCAGTTTCAGTTTGCCAGCCCATAAATATTGACTAGAAATAGACACAGACACATACACAGAGAGACAAAAAAATATATATATTCATTCTTTCTCACCCCATAGGACTGGGACAGCCATAGAATTATCTGTATATCTACAAACCCAATCTTGCAATAAGAGCATTTAAAGCTATGTTTGTTGACCCCAATAAACTCCTGGAGACAGGATCTCTCTGTCCAGATTCTAAATTCCTCTTTATATTTTCTCAAGCCTTGAAGAGGTCCCAGCACCAAATAGGAAATGACCATCTACCATGAACCCTGGAGTTGGGATGGAGGAGGCTTTCCTTGAGGTATGACTGCACTCTTAACAAAGCACAATCTATATCTAATCCACATTTCCAGGCCTCGGGTGCACATTCAAATCGCTTTTTGAAAAAATATTTACCCAATTTGTTTACCCATTCTGCCTGGTTTGCGGCTGCAAGTGTTCTTTACAAACGACAAATAATATGCTCTCCTCGCATAAAAATGGCCCTAATGATAACTACCATTTATTGGCTATTCTCCAAGTGCCAGGTATCTTTATAAGCATCCAATATTTATAACAACTTCAATCAAAAGACTCATTAGCTCCCTTTCACAAAGGAGGAGAGGCCATTCAGGGAGGCTGAACAGTCCGCCAGAGGTTACACAGAATAAATTGAGGGTCTGGGATTTCTACAAGTGTTGGGTCTGCCTAAACTTTATTTCATCTTCACTCAATTCTTTTATCTGGCCATGAAAACACAGCTATGGAAAACCCCAACCATCTCACACCATCTTCCCAGCACCTGAACTACAAGCCTACACTGCAGCCTATAGGATTCCCCTGCCAGTTTCCCCAAAAAAAGAAAATTTACAAGGATTTTACAAAAATCATTGGTCTGCAGAGGCTGCAAAGTGACTTCTAGTTTTAAAAACTAACAAGAGTCTCCCCCAGAGCTGATGATTAGGGCTGATGCAGCTCATAAAACAGACCATAAAACCATTTCTGTTCTAATAGTTTTGTGTTTTCCTTTTCCAGAGTGCTGGCTGAGGAGGGACTGCTGCAGAAACACCTTCCCAAGCCGTGGGTCCTTCCATACCCAGGCAAGCCTCAGGACTGTGTCTTCACCTCTTTCCTCCCTCACCCTTATCAGATTCTCTCCAGTCTGCACAAAGGAAACACGATTAACCAGCTTTCCCTACCAGAGGGTGATCTCAGATGGGTCCCAGGAGCGAGTTCTAATTTACTTAAGTGATGAGATCTCCGTCTCTCCAGTTACTCAACCTCAAATACCGGGCCAGTAGATATAATTGCAAAGCAGGTAGGCTGGACTTGCCAATCTGCCAATTAAGTGCCAACAAATGTTGCAAATTACAGGGTATAAATTTAGCAGGGTGAGTCTTGATACACATTCCTGCAAATTACACCTTCTCTCTCTAGTAGAAAGTGCATTAATTACTTCAAGTGCATGTACAATTTCCACTTACTCAGAGCTTTCTGGAAAGCTATGAGCAGCTCAGAGTAATCCATGAAGATTAAAGTATAAATAAATAATGCCTGCTGAAAGAGGTGGGACTTTTCCAAAGCTCTTGGAATCAGAATTATTAACTTTCTCTCCTACAGATTGAGGGAGTCACTGAGGTCAAATATGGGACCAGTGGGGCTGAACCTTGAGCAGGGTGACAGCAATGAAGCAGCCATTTCCTCCCTCTTGGGCTAAAATGCTACTTCCCCTACAAGAAGGGGAATGGTTTACATTTGCAGTAAGGCAGACACAGCCAGAAGTAAGGTTTGAATCCACAGGTTTGAGCCCATAAGGCAATTTCACCCTGTGTGAGGACTGTGGAGCACTGTTTATGCACTAGTCACTGAGCTAAATATCCACGTCCTACATCTTCATGGGATTCCTCGCCACCACCATGTGATGGAGGAGGGAACCAGTGCTAAGTTCACAGAGGAGAAAACTAAGGCTCAGAGAGTTCAAAAACTTGCCCAAGGAATCATAAGCAGACAGTCATGGAATCCAGGTCTGTTTGACTCTAAAACCCACACTCTTAAACACTAGGAACTGCAGCAGCTGTGGAGAGGGAGCCAGCCCAAGATGCCTAGTCTGGGATTTGGGGAGGGTGAACCACCATCACACATCCATTCAGTAACTCCTACCTCCTACGTCCCCAGCACACAGCTCGGCCTATTCCATTAAATTCACAGAACAACTCTGGGAGGCATCTCATCCCTTTGACTGTATCCATAAGGAAACAAAACCTGGGAAAAGTCAAGCACATCCAGCTAGTGTGTAGAAAATCCAACATTTTAATTCATCCATATTCTTCCTAAAGTCATGGCTTTTCCCCTAATCTGTGAGTTAACTATAACTCTGGTAACTATGGGGCCTACATGATTTAGGGAAAAAAGAAAGACTGAACAGAATCAAACTGCTGGGGCTAGAGGAAAATACTCAGTGGTGCTATCCACAAGGTCTCTGAGCCCATAGTTCCTGTGGGATGAGGAGTGCGTAGGCCATTTTC
Source organism: Sapajus apella (assembly GCF_009761245.1). Classification (NCBI taxonomy): domain Eukaryota; kingdom Metazoa; phylum Chordata; class Mammalia; order Primates; family Cebidae; genus Sapajus; species Sapajus apella. Next base: position 26,707,712 of record NW_022436954.1, read on the forward strand.
AGGTCGCATCTATAGTGGGAACTAGGTGCAGTTTTTTGTTTAAGTTACTCAGCATCTGATATGGTTTGGATTTGTGTCCCCGTCCAAATCTCATGTTGCATTGGAGGACGGCCCTAGTAGGAGGTGACTGAATCATAGGGGTGGATTTCCCCCTTGCTGCTCTCGTGATAGCAAGTAAGTTCTTACAAGATCTGATGGTTTAAAAGTGTGTGGCACTTGCCTCTTTGCTTTCTCTCCCCTGCCACCATGTGAAGAAGGTCCTTGCTTTCCCTTCACCTTCCACCATGATTGTCAGCTGTCTGAGGCCTCCCAGTAATGCTTCCTGTTAAGCCTGAAGAACTGTGAGTAAATTAGACCTTTTTTCTTCATAAATTACCCAATCTAAGACAGTTCTTTATAAGAGAGTGAAAATGAACTAATATAGAAAATTGTTACCAGGAGTGGGGCACTGCTATAAAGATAGCAGAAAATGTGAAAGTGGCTTTGGAACTGGGTAATGGGCAGAGGTTGGAACAGTTTGGAGGGCTCAGAAGAAGACAGGAGGATGTGGGAAAGTTTGGAACTTCCTAGAGACTTGTTGAATGGTCTGGAACAAAATGCTGATAGTAGACATGGACAATGAAGTCTGGGCTGAGGTGGTCTCAGACGGAGATGAAAAGCTTATTGGGAACTGGCGTAAAAGTCATTCTTGTTATCCTTTAGCAAAAAGACTGGTGGCATTCTGCCCCTGCCCTAGAGATCTGTGGAACTTTAACTTGAGAGAGATGATTTAGGGTATCTCACAAAAGAAATTTCTAAGCAGCAAAGCATTCATAACCTGGCTGTTTCTAAAAGTATATGCTCATATGCATGAACAAAGATATTATCTGAAATTGGAACTTATATTTAAAAAGGAAGCAGAGCATAAAAGTTTGAAAAATGTGCAGCCTAGCCACCAAAAGAAAACCCTATTTTCTAGAAAGAAATTCAACCCTGCTGCAGAAGTTTGCATCAGTAAAGTGGAACTGAATGTTAATAGCCAACACAATGGAGAAAACGTCTCCAGGGAATTTCAGAGAACTTCACAGCACCCCCTCCCATCACAAGCCAGAAGGGAAATATGGTTTTGTAGGCCAGGCCCAGGATCCAGCTGCTCTGTGCAGTCTTGGGACATGGTGCCCTTTGTCCTAGCCACTCCAACTCCAGCTAAAAGGGGCCAAGGTACAGCTCAGCCTGTGGCTTCAGAGGGTGCAAGCCTCAAGCCTTGCCAGCTTCCACATGGTGTTGGACCTGTGGGTGCATGAAGGCAAGAGCTGAGATTTGGGAATGTCTGTCTAGATTTCAGAGAATGTATGGAAACTCCTGGATGTCCAGGCAGAAGTCTGCTGCAGGGGCAGAGCCCTCGTAGAGAATCTCTACTAGGGCAGTGTGGAGGGGAAATGTGGGGGTTGGAGCCCCCACACAGAGTCCCCACTGGGCTACTGCCTAGTGGAGCTGTGAGAAGGGGGTCACCATTATTCAGATCCCAGAAGGGTAGATCCACTGACTGCATCATGCACCTGGAAAAGCCACAGGCACTCAATGTCAGCCTGTGAAATCTGCCACAGGGGCTGTACCCTGCAGAGCCACGGGGTCAGAGCTGCCCAAGGCATTGAGAACCCACCTTTTGCATCAGTGTGCCCTGGATGTGAGACATGGAGTCAAAGGAGATTATTTTCGAGCTTTAAGATATAATGACTGCCTTGCTGGGTTTCAGATTTGTGTGGGGACTGTAGCCCCATTTTTTCGGCCAATTTCTCCCACTTGGAAGAAAAGCATTCACCCAATGCCTGTATCTCCATTGTATCTTGGAAGTAACTAACTTGATTTTGACTTTACAGGCTCATAGACAGAAGGGGTTTACTTTGTCTCAGATGAGACTTTGAACTGTGAACTTTTGAGTTAATGCTGAAATGAGTTAAGACTAGGGACTACTGAGATTGTATTTTGCAATGTGAAAAGGACATGAGATTTGGGAGGGGTTAAAAGTGCAATGATATGGTTTGGATTTGTGCCCCTACCCAAGTCTCATGTCATATTGGAGGAGAGGCCTGGTGGGAAGTGACTGGATCATGAGGGCGGATTTCTCCCTTGCTGTACTTGTGACAGTGAGTGAGCTCTCATGAGATCTGATGGTTTAAAAGTGTGTGGCACTTTCCCCTTTACTCTTTCTCTCTCCTTCCCGCCACCATGTGAAGGTCTTTGCTTCCCCTTCACCTTCCACCATGATTGTAAGCTTCCTGAGGCCTCCCAGCTATGCTTCCTGTTAAGCCTGTGGTACCATGAGTCAACTAAACCTCTTTTCTTCATAAATCACCCAGTCTCAGATGGCTCTTTATAGCAATGTGAAAATGGACTAATACAACATTCATTCTATTGGAATTACTGCTCTTTCAACAGCCCTAATGTAATAGGACCATAGTCAAAGGTTCTACCCTCTCTAGCCAAAGGGACATCATGTAATCTAAGCTGAACTAATATGATGCTCCCTCCCTGGAAAGTGACTCTTTAGAACAGGGACAAAAGCACTGCAACCCTTCCAAGAGGCAGGATGTGACAGTGCTCATTTTTGCTGTAAGACCCTACCGACACTCTCTCACTTTCCCTCCAAGTCCACTCAGCTTGGAAGCTCATAGGCCTCCTGACTGAAAGGACTTAGGCTTTAACAGGAAAGGCTGAGAAAAAGACGGTGAATATGGAAGAAAAGCAACACATCCAATTCGCAGTGGCAAAATCTCTGTGTAATGTCTCTACTGAAACAGAAAATGGTATTAGAAGAGAATCTGGCAGCTTCCAGACATGACACGCACTCATTCTAATAGGAGATACTTCCTGGACCAGCCAGGCCAGGTAAGATCAGGCTTGGCCATTAGAAGAGTGACCGGTCACAGCCAGATCACCCTCTCATCACCTCTGATATTGATAGGGCATTTTCTCTTTATCAGCAGCATTTGTTGGATTAATTAAACTTGGAATTCTGGAGCACTCAAAGTTATGACCTCAATCCTGACTTCAGGAAATTGCACATTCTTTGCCTTAATTAGAAATGCATATGGTTTTCCCTAACAAAATGTGATAGTAACCTCATACCACATGCAAGGTTACTCTACATTCCAGAAAGCTAAAGAAGAAAATGGACACTGCTGTATAGGAAATAGCTGTTCTTACATATTCAATTTGTAGGATGCCTGTGAGCTTCCATGGCATAAATACCACCTTATAATTTAGGCTGTCCCTCTCTAATTCTTTTCTACCAAAAAGTGGGAAGCAATGTGGTAGGTGTGCCCTAGGGGCTCTTCCCCACTGAAGCAAGCCAGGCTAAAATCATTTTTGCAAGCTATTTATTGGGAATAACATTTCTGACTTCCCTTGACCTCGTCCAGTGTGATGACACTGTCCTACAGCCAGGTGAGGTTCTAGTGGACCCTCCCCAGTCCAAGAGGGGCCTGATGAAAATCCAGTGTGACCCTGGGCAGCTGGTAAGATAGACCAGAATTAGAAAAAGCACCAGGAGATGATGTGGGGCCTTTGAGATGATAGCACGTGCTCCTTTACAGGCAGGACAGTCACAGGAACAGAATCATGCAGCACCAGCTCTGACTCTGGTTGTTGAAGGGATGATGAGGATGACACAGGAAGGAGTGACAACACAGGCACAAGGCGGTGAGCTCCAGGCTCCGGACCTGTAGGGGCCAGTTCCAGGCAGCTGTCCCTGCTGCTAGTCATTCAACTCTGGGGAAACAAAGGGATGTGGAATTTCTGGGGATTTTTCTGATCTACAGGAATGACCGTTAAGTGTACACCAGTAATAGCTACAAACCTGTCATTCACAGTGACGCTTACAACAACAAAAACCTGGAAACAAAACAAAGCCCAAAAGCAGGGAGTCATTAAATAAATTATGGGACATCTACTGGACAAAATTCAATACAGTGATTAAACTGATTTAGAAGAAGTAGTGAAGCAACCCCCCAGAAGAGGAGCCCCAGCAAAAGCGGCCCTTTGTGTTTTGTAAATGTTAATTACTATTAAAATAGAGCTCCTACCTGGAAGTCAGCTAACATAAAAGCCTATTGTTTTCCACAACATGGATGACAAAAAAAAAAGCTAATAATTTAAAAACTATACTGACCAAAAGAATTGGGGTAAACAAGACTGAGTAAAAACCAAGTTAGAAATGCTTTCAATTAACAGAAAAATGTCCACTGTGTATAAAATTTAAAAAGAAAGTTAAAAACTGTATGCATACACAGATTCATATAATATAACTGAAAGGATAATATGCCAACATTTTCTGAATGATGGGATTACTGACTTTTATTTTCTTCTTTTGATTAACTGTATTTTCTACAACAAAGAACAATAAGAATGGTAACAAAAGCCTTTTTTTATTTTTTATAATTGTAGGGAGGTTAAAGGCCACCATAGAAACAAACTGCCAAGCAGTAAGTCAAAGCAGGCTGAGCTTTGATTCTGAAGCAACCATTTCTCCCAAGTTATTAGATTAAAAAATCTTTTTTTATAAAGAAACTACTCAGGTAAACATATATGGAGCTCACTAAAGAATTCTTCTTTAGAATCTTTCTAGTGTCATCCTAATTTGTACTTTGAAAATATAATAGATATTTTACATATCAAGAATACAGACTTAGAACTGACCAGCCAGACTCTAGGAAATGACCACCTTCTCCTTGGAGTCATGTTTTGCTCCAAGATCTCTTTCCCACTGTCATCTATTTTTCCAGGCACTTTCCTGATAAAGTACCACTGAATAGCAAGAACATACAGCCCCTGAGGTATGGGTAAACCAGTTCTACCACTTCAACAGCCAAAACTCCCTTGAGCATGAAGGATTCAGCACTAGGGACTCCTGCAGAATCTAACTCCACTCCTCCCTTCCTTCCACATCCCTCTGATTCCCTGCGACCCTCTGATGCATACCCTCCCCACCCGCTTCTGGATCTCACCCACCCTGCTGGGACCACTACAGCAGCCTCCTATCCCACCTCCTGGCCCCCAAGCTCCCCCCTCTCCAGCCCTTTTCACATTGAGGATGGGTCATGTCACCATCTCCATGTCATGCCTCCCAGCTTGAAGACACATGGCCTGTATGACCAAGGTTCCACCTACCTTCCTGCTGTCATCATCCAGGATATCTCATATTTCCTCCCAACAAACTTAAGTTCCAGACACCTCAAACAACCTCCCATTCTCTAGGCATAGCATTTAACAGTATGAAATATTTCAAGCATATAAAGAAGTATAGTTAACATAATAAATGCTCATGGAACCAGACCCCAAATTAATAAATTTTAGAATTCTACCATCATTATTTCCTATCTTTTTAAAGTAATAAAATATTACTGAGATGGATGGTTTTAAAACACCATCTCACCCATCTTCCTTTCTCTTTGTTCCTTCCCCAGAGTAACCACAATCCCAGTGTGTATCCGCTTTACAACACATTTTCTACTTTTACCACACACATTTCAAGTGTATGTGTATAGATACAAAACACTATACATAGTGTATATATTATATATAATGTTACATATTATACATATATTACACTGTATAGTATATAGCATGTATACATATATTACACATATACACAAAAATATACATTATATAGTATGCGCGCACACACACACACAGAGTTTTGTGTGCTTTTAAAACAAACTTAATTGGCATTATACCATTTAGATCCTTCCTTTTACCCACTGTAAGTCTTCCTTAGAGACTTACCTGCATCAATGTGTGAAGATCTAGCCTATTCATTTTCATTGCTGAATAGCATTTCACTTCATAGTAGTACCATAATTTATCTACCCAGTCCCCTGAGATGGGCTGGGTATGAAGGTATGAGGCATTTCCAGTGTTCACCATTGCAGACAGACCTGCAAGGAGTATCCTTGCACAAGCCTCCATAGGCACAGGCAGAGACCTTCTCTGACCAATAATGCTGTGTCCACTGGATGCAAGGCTCACCCTGCCTGGGTATTGCTGGGCCTGGGGCCCTCATGAGTGGGTCACCATCATCTCTTGTGCTGTACTATGGCCACTGCCGACTGCACCAGAGGGGGACCTTTGATCCAACAGGAGATTTCCAGGAGGCCAATGACACGCACGGAGGTGCAGAAAAGAGAAAGTGAGGCACACTCCTCCCTTTGGTTCCTCAGAATTAATGCACTTTGGGTTAGCCAAAGGAGCTGAGTGAAAGAGCATGAGGGAGACTTGGGATTGGGCAGGTCATGGATATGAAGCCTGGAGAAAGTAGTGGATAGGATGAGAACGCAGCCGCTTCCAATGAGAAGCCAACAACACAAAAAGGAGTGAATCTGCAGGCAGCAGGAGAGATGGAGAGACACAGCCTCAGTTCCAGAGAGGCTTGTGGCTGCAGCCAGGTCCCTGGAGCAGTCCTGCTTTAAACGCTGTTTCTCCAGGTAATCTGGCTGACTCTCAACAGAGAGGACATCCTTCAAGGATCAGTAACGCCACCACCACGAGGCTACTCCAGTCCAGCCAAATGAAGGAACCTCTCCATTCTCAGGCTCGCAGCATTTTCCTGCACCTCTTTTATAACATACGTTCAGTTATAGGCTGCACCCAGTTAACTGATTGCAGGTTCATTCTCTGTACAGATCACAAAAGCCCCACAAACACACACATTCTGCCACTAACCTGTCTCCTGTGCAATATCAGGCATGGGGCTTTGTGCACACAGTAGGTGCCCAATCAATGTTTCATGATTGAATAAAAGCTGTGAGCTCCTTAAAAGCGGAGCCCATGTCCTCTTCATTTGTATCATACATCCAGGGCTTTACACAGTGTCAGGTATAGAGTTGGTCCTCATTAAATGTGTCCTGAATGAATGACTGCAATATGGGCTTATATGAACAAATGAATCTGCCTGAACTACCCTCCCGGGGCTCATACCAATGATCAAATTTCAAAGTGGAGGTGACCAGGCCAAAGGATAATTTATCTCCCTAAAGAAGCTAAGTGTCAGTTAAATTGCTCTATTTAATAGGGCCTGACTTAGATGAGCCATTTCGAACAAAAGCAATAACCGCTCTAGTAATGAGCCTACTTTAAAGTGGAATTACTATTACTACACCGAATCCAAAGGATTCCTGGAGCCATCAGACCAAGACCCGAATTAGAAATCTGCAACCTTCATAAACCATAGACCCCTGGGCTCACATCTTTGACCTCCCTGGAACCGCAAAGGATATTTTCCAAGTGAATCCAGGATACACCTCTCCAGAGTTCACTCTAGGACTGTTTTTGGCTTTGTTGTTTGTTTAAATCAGCCTGCCCAACAGGCTCTGAGCATTTCCATAGTTGAGCACATAAGGCTGACAAAGGGCAAACATGCTCTGGCTGAAAGGAGCCTGGCAGGGAAGGCCTCAGAGAATCAATCCAGAATTAAACGTGTGGATTCTACTTCAGGGGTGCATCCAATGTTTATTAGCCACTAGGAGTGTTTGCAAGCATCAGAGAAGAGGGAGAAGGAAAAAGGCCTTTCTTTGCCACAAGAGATGATAATCTCTGACAGACAACAAGGACAAAAAACAAACACATAGTAAAGGGGGATGACAAGGAAATTTGCACAACCAAAAATCAGTTCAGAGTTCTTCTTTTAAGAGGAGGTAGAAAACATCTCCTCAGCCTCAGTAATCCCAGGGTTAGAGAAAAAGGAAACAAAGACAATACCTGGGGGAATCCCACACTAACAGGTGGTATGGCTGCCCTCCTCTAGTGAACTCCCTCACCATGTTCCTGGCAGTCACCTGGGTGAGTCAACTCCCTTCTAGAGAAGACCTTACAATCTGAAAAGGCAGCACAGGCCCAGTGCCCTTGCCACAGCCTCTCCTAGAAACCTGACATCTTCAGCCAATCATCAGATGATAGTGAAAAGACAGGAGGCCCGAGTCCGACAGACCTGAACTCTAGTCCCAGTCCCACCCACTCTGTAGCTGTGACTCCTGAATTCATAACCTAGTTAAGCCTCACGTTCCTGATCTGTAAAATAGGAATAAGAAAAGTTTCTACTTTTGGCTTTCAGCTCTGAGGAGGCCAAGATGCAACCTTCTTGGGTCGTCCTGAATCTGGGTTCATCTGACACCAGCCACCTCCAGCACGCCGCTGAAGTTCAACCTCAAAGAGATCAAAGTCATATATCTAAGGTGCACATCAGGCGAAGCTGGCGCCATGTCTGTGCTGACCCCTAAGATTGGCCCTCTTGGTCTGTCTGCAAAAAAGGATGGTGATGACATTGCCAAGGCAGCCAGTGATTGGAAGGGTCTGAGGATCACAGTGAAGCTGACAATTCAGAACAGGCCTAGATTGAGGTGGTACCATCTGCCTTTGCCAGAGGGTTTCTGCAAAGCCCTCCAGGAACCACAGAGACAAAAAGAAACAGAAAACCATTAAACACAGTGGAAATATCACTTTTGATGAGATTGTCAACATTGCTTGACAGATGTGGCACTGATCTTTAGCCAGAGAACTCTCTGAAACCATTAAAGAGATCCTGGGAACTGCCCAGTCTGTGAACTGCCCTCATGACATCAACAGTGGTGCGGTGAAATGCCTGGCTAGTTAAGAAGCACAAAAGAAAACATTTCCATAAAGGATCCCTTTAATAACTTAAAAAAAAAAAGTTTGAAAAGTTTCCACCTAATCATAAAAATAGCAATCATTTTATGCCCCATTTTGTATGCCAAGTGCTGTGCATGTATTACTTTATTTTTAGCCATCCATCATGCCTTGAGGCAAGGACATCACTGTCCTTGTCTGACAGATGAGAAACTAAGGCTTAGAAAGGCAGATACAATATTCCCAAAGGTATATGGTTAGCCCATTCCCAAAGGTACACAAAGAAGCCCTGACTTGAACCAGGTCTGCCAAAGTTTGGCAATATCATACCTGCTGTACTGAGACATTGGAAGAATTTGGATGAGACAACCCACATTGTGCACAGGGTCTGGCACATTTAACCAAAAACAGTTAAATGTTATTGTTTTACTCATTATGATTTATATTTACAGCTTCAATTTCCTTCAGCTTGCTCCTTGCTCCTGGCCCTCTCAGTCAGGTGAAAAAGAACATCAATTCTTGATCTAAGGAACAGACTCACTCGACATAGAAACCACAGGCAAACCTCGTTTCGCTGTGCTTCACTTTATTGAGCTTCACAGGTATTATGCTTTTTTTTTTACAAACAGAAAGTTTGTGGCAAGCCTTAATGCAGTAAGCCTACCAGCACTATTTTTCCAACCTCATGGGCTCACTTTGTATGTTTGTGTCATATTTTGGTAATTCTCATAATATTTCAGACTTTTTCATTATTATTATATCTGTTATGGTAACCTGTGAGCAGTGATCTTTGCTGTCATCATTGTAAATATTTTGGGGGCACCTCAAACCACACCCATATAAGGCAACAACTTAATCGATAAATACATGAGCTCTTGCTACCCCACCATCAAGCCATTCCGCCATTTCTTTTTCTCTCCTTGGGCCTCCCTAGTCCTCGAGACACAATAATTAAATTAGGCCAGTTAATAATCCTACAATGGCCTCTAAGTGTTCAAGTGAAAGAAAGTGTTGCACATCTCCCACTTTAAATCAAAGGCTAGAAATGGTTAAGCTTAGTGAGGAAGGCATGTTGAAAGCCAAGACAGGATGAAAGCCAGGCCTCTTGGGCCAAACACTTAGCCAAATTATGAATGCAAAGGAAAACTTCTTGAAGGAAATTAAAAGTGTTACTCCAATGAACACACAAACGATAAGAAAGCAAAACAGCCTTGTTGCCGATATGGCGGAAGTTTTAGTGGTCTGGAGAGAAAATCAAACCAGCTATAACATTCCCTTAAGCCACAGCCTAATCCAGGGCAAGGCTCTAACTCTCTTCAATTCTAGAAGGCTAACGAGGTGAGAAATCTACAGAAGGAAAGTTTAAAACTAGCAGAGATTGGTTCATGAGTGGAAGGAAGCCATCTCTGTAACATAAAAATACAAGATGAAGCAGCAAATACTGCTGTAGAAGCTGCAGCAAGTTATCCAGAAGATCTAGAGAGCTAAGATCATTGATAAAGGTGGTACACTAAACAACAATTTTTAAATGTAGATGGAACAGCCTTCTATTGGAAAAAGATGTCATCCAGGACTTTCATATCTAGACAGGATAAGTCAATGCATGGCTTCAAATTTCATACGACAGGCTCTCTTATTAAAAGCTAATGCAGCTGGGGACTTCAAGTTGAAGGCAATACTCATTTACTTTTCTGAAAATCCTAGAGCCTTTATGCTAACTCTACCCTGCCTATATTCTATAAATGGAACAACAAAGCCTGGATGACAGTGCATCTGTTTATAGCATAGTTTACTGAATATTTTAAGCACACTGTTGAGACCTACTGCTCAGGAGAAGATCCCTTATTACTGCTCAGTGACAATGCACCTGGTTACCCACAAGCTCTGATGGAGGTGTTCAAGAAGATTAATGATTTTTAATGCCTGCTAATGCAACATCCATTCTGAACCTCAGAGATCAAAGAGTCATTCCAACTTTCAAGTCTCATTACTTAAGAAATACATTTTTAAGGCTATAGCTGCTATAGATATTGATTCCTTTGATGGATATGGTCGAAGTAAATTCAAAACCCTCTAGAAAGGATTCACCATTTCAGATGCCATTAAGAAGATCTGTGATTTGTGTGAGGTCAAAAGATCAACATCAACAGGAGTTTAGAGGGACTTGATTCCAACCCTCATAAATGACTTTTAGGTGTTCAAGACTTCAGACGGGGGAGTAACTGCAGAGGTAGTGGAAACAGCAAAAGAACCAGAATCAGAAGTGGAGCCTGAAGATGTGACTGAATTGCTGCAATCTCAGGAACAAACGTAATGAATGAGGAGTTGCTTCCTATTGATGAGCAAAGAAAGTAGCTTCTTGAGATGGAATCTAGTCCTGATGGAGATGCTACGAACATTGTTGAAATGATAACAGGGATTTAGAATATTCCATAAACAGTTGGCAAAGCAGTGGCAGGGTTTGAGAAAAGTGACTCGAATTATGAAAGAAGTCGTTCTGTGGGTAAAGTGCTATCAAATGGGCATTGCATGCTATAGAGAAGTCTTTCATGAAAGGAAGAGTCAATTGATGTGGCAAACTTCATTGTAATCTTATTTTAAGAAAATGCCACAGCCACCCCAACCTTCAGCAACCACTACCCTGATCAGCAGCCATCAACACTGAGGCAAGATCCTACACCAACAAAAAAATTGAAACTTACTCAAGGCTAGATGATCATTAGCACTTTTTAACAATATTTTAAAATAAGGTATATACATTGCTTTTCTATATATAATGCTATTGCATGCTTAATAGACTACAATATAGTGTAAACATCACTTTTATATATACTAGGAAACCAAAAGGTTCATGTGACTCACTTTATTGTTGTGGTCTGGAACTGAACCCACAATATCTCTAAGGTATGGTAGGTCCCTGGAACCCTGCTGAAGTCCAGACATGTGGAAGGACAGGCTGTTTGTTCTTCCTACCATCTCTGCTCCTACACCCTCAGCTGGAACCCTAACTAATCAGAAGCTCCTCTGTTCCTGAGATGCACACTTTTTAGCAACACTGAATTCATTATGGCAGGGAGAAAAAAAAAAAAAAACCCTTTAAATCTATGTGAGTCCTTTATAACATGGGAAATGGTTCTGCTGGGAGAAGCAAATATTTATGCAAATAATTAACTATGAAGGTAGAGTGTTCTTTCCAAATGTTAAGCAAAACTTGGTGAAAAAAACAGACCTTGGTTATGAAAATGGCCTCTCACAGACACTGGAAGGGGCCACATGTCTGAATTAGCTCATAATTACTCAGAAATGAATCCTTTCCCTGTTAAAAATATACCACACATCTGGACTAACCTAAGGCCTTTCTGATACCTCACTCCCTACTTCCACTTCGTTTACTCCAGTAAAAATTCTTTTTTTTTTTTCATCTCTGGCCAGGGCTGCGCAGTCAGGGCACAATTATCTGATATGGATTCCAGAGCTGTAGGAGAACACCAGCTCCTCTTTTCTCCCTAATGACCTGTATGTCTTTTCTTCATTTTTTATGATCCTCTGCCTCAAATTTGACTCTTAGTAGAAGGGCTAGAAGCCAGCAAGCCCTAAATGGCAGGCAGCTAGAAATTTGCAATGTTCTTACTTTACAGTGCTGAGAAAATAGCATCTTTGCTTGAAAAATAAACAAATGGAGCCTCCTTGCTCAGCCAGGACAATGCACAGGGTGTCAGACACTGAAAACTGTGTTCCATGCAAAAATGTGCAGCCAGCCCTTCTTTGTGCCAAGCTTCCCTAACCACTTCAGACTGTAGGTGAAGGTATTTATAAGGAGGCTATTCCTTGCTGGTACTTTTTTGTTTACCCCTACATTTGCTGAATCTTTTAAATTGTTTTTAAACACTACCCAACCTCTTAGCTAGCACAGTGAAATGGGAGTTAGAAGAAAGACCCAGTGAGAAGTCTCAACTCAGTCACTTATACATTGTGTAACCCTACACTCACTTCTTAAGTGCTGGGACTTTGTGTTTTTAATCTGTAAAATGGAAAGGAATCCATAAAAGTGTGGATTATGGATTCAGTATCATGGCTCATGTCCAGACACTTGTAGAGAAACAGAATGGAAAAGACTGGAATAAATCAGAATATATTAGATATGAAAAGAGTATGTTTTGATTCACCTTTATATAAATGTTCTTGTTTGCAACGTAAATGTGATCTTTAACAGCATTACTAAGAGATAAAACTCACACACTATACAATTTACCCATTTAAAGTATACAACGCTATGGCTTTTGGTATATTCAAAGTTGTGCAACCATCACCACAATCAATTTTAGAAAACTTCATCACCCCAAAAGGAAACCCCATACCCATTAGCAGTCATGCCCCACTTCCTCCCAAACCCCCACCCAGCCCTAGGCAGCCACCTATCTACTTTCTATCTCCATGTATTTGCCTATTCTGGACATTTCCTATAAATTGAATGATACAATATCTATTCTTTTGTGACTGGCTTCTTTTCATTTGGGATAATATTTCCAGGTTTCATTCATATTGTAGCATGTATCAGAACTTTGTTCCTTTGTATGGCTGAATAACATCCCATTGCATGGATATACTACATTTTGTTTACCCATGCATCCACTGGTGAACATGCGATTGTTTCTACTTTCAGGCTATTATGAATAATGCTGCTATGAACCACTAGTGTACAAATTTTTGTGTGGACATAACAATGTGCTAGCACAAGTCACTATCAACAAAGTCTGATGGCAATATGCTACAAGATTACTGAGGAATAGTTAAATCACTTTGTGATTTCTTTTTTAATTGACTCATGGACCTTGACTTTGGAGAAGGAAATAAAAACCCTAAAATCAAAGTTGCATTCTGGTTCATGCAGCCACCTGGATCTCTGTGGCCAATACTGCTTCCCTGCTTTCTTGAAAAAACTGTCATTTCAGAGAACTCTAACCTTTGGAGTATGCATCTTCACTGTCCAAAAAGATTGAGACCAGGGGCACATCCATGCCGATAGGAGATGCTGAACTCTCAAGATAATTCAGTAATGAATAAATTTCCTTGTTTAAACCAGCTCCTATTCCAAGATGTAAATTCCTGCATCATCAGGTTTTAGACAAAAGACACTCACAAGCATACAGCCGTACAGCCAGAGGCCAAAACTCCAAGCCTGCTCTGCTACACACACACACAAACAACTATTCAATTTATGAAGTGCTCTACATGGAATGTGACTCCTACAATGGTGGCTATTAAAGAGCTGATGTAAGAAGAGAGGCAATGGTCAAAAGCAGCTCCCTCCACCGCAAACCTACATTAAAAATTTAGCTATTAAAAGCCATGTAACCAAAGAAGCTTGTGAGGGACAGCTCTGCAGTCATCTGTGACACTAGGAACATCCCAGTGCCCTCTCCCTTTTCTATTTTCTACTTTGGCAACAGAGACCCAGTTGTCTGGAAGAACCTGTCCCCACCCAGAGAAAAGGAACAAGACAAATTGGTGAAATCTAAGGAATAAATACAATTCCTATATACCTTAAATTTATGGTCCTCACAAAGCCTACAAAATATGATAAAGCATTATAGGGTTTTTTTCTGTCTTTCCTGCCCGGCCACAATTAATTTCACCATGTTCCAGGGTAATAGGGAATGTAATATATGGAGGCAAGACAGTTAGAGCCCTTGTTGCCTTGCAGTGAATAAGCTTCTGCAGTTTGGGACCCCGGGGGGGAAAGAAGCAATAATAACAGGACTCATTTTGGGTATCCATTTGTGTGCAGTTTCTGGTTTGCATTGTTAAGCAAGACAAAAGTGCCCGAAGGAACCCGTGACAGTACTAGGCTAAGTCATACAAAATCCAGACACCTAATATATTCTGTAATTGAGATGCATGGGGGCTCGTATGCACACCCTAGAAGGGCATCATGCTGCAAATAGAAGCCATGCATTACCAAACAACAGAATATGCTCTGGTTTTATCAATATAATACCCTCCAAGATCTGAAAAGACAGCAGAATTCAGTTAGAAAGTTCCACGTAGGCACTGCTGAACACTATAACAGCAGAGCAATGGAAACTATTGTTTACTGAAGGCTACCTATGTGTAGGTACTGTATTAGTACTTTGCAATGCAAAAGATGTGTTCAAAGTCTAACCTCCAATACCTCTGAATGTGACCTCAGTTCGAAAGAGTCTTTGCAGATATAAAATTCAAGAAGAAGTCACACTGGATCAGGGTGAGTTCTAATGCAATGAATGGTATCCTTACAGCAAGAGGGAAATTTGGACACAGACACAGAGAAGAATACCATGTGAAGAAGGATGCAGAGGCCTGGTGCGGTGGCTCACACCTGTAATCCCAGCACTGTGGGAGGCTGAGGGGGGCAGATCATTTGAGGCCAGGAGTT
>NW_022436954.1:26722845-26725703 GCF_009761245.1 Sapajus apella
CCAGGAGGCAGAGGTTACAGTGAGCCAAGATCATGCCACTGAACTCCAGCCTGGGTGACAGAGCAAGATTCCATCTCAAACAAACAAAAAAAACGATGGAGGCAGAGATTGAAGTTATACAGCTGCCAGCCAAGGAATGCCACAGATTGCTGGTGACCACCAGAAACTAGGAGAGTGGCATGGAGTCGATTCTCCCTCAGAGCCTCCAGAAGGAACCAATCCTACAAACACCTTGATTCAAACTTCTGTCTCCAGAACTGTGAGAGAGTAAAGTGTCTACGTTTTAAACCACCCAGTTGGTAAGAATTTGTTACAACAGGCTTAGGGAACTAACACCACTATGAATAAAGTCCTTATGACAACCCTGAGAGCTCGGCATTTTCAAACCACCCCCATGCCTTTATAAGTGATGAATAAACTGAGACACAACAAAATGTGAAAATCACATAGAGAACAAATGGAAGAACCAGGAATCAGGCCCCTAGGTTATATAACTCTAATTAAAGCCCAAGACCGAACTGCTAAATAAGAGGCACCAAATGTTGCTGTTGTGTCTGTAAAGTGGTTTTCCTACGAGGTTTTCAGATGATCCCTGAAGTCTTAGCAGAGCAATCAGGCAAGGGAAAGAAAGGAAAGGCATCCAAATAGGAAAAGAAGATATCGAGCCTTCTCTCTTCACTGACAATATGATTCCATACCCAGAGAACCCTAAAGACTCCGCCAAAAGGCTCCTGGAACTGATAAACAACTTCAGTAAAGTTCTGGGATACAAAATCAATAGCATTTTAGGATACAAAAATCAGTAGCATTTCTATATACCAATAACATTCAAGCTGAGAGCCAAATCAAGAACACAATCCCATTTATAATAGCCACAAAAAATTAACAAATAAAATACATGCCTAACCAAGATATGTTCCTGCTTAGGAACACATATAACCAAGCAGGCAAAAGATCTCTATAAGGAGAACTACAAAAACACTGCTGAAAGAAATCACAGACACAAACAAACAAAAAATTCTACACTCGTGGATTAGAATAATCAACATCATTAAAATGACCATACTGCCCAAAACAATCTACAGATTCAATGGTAATCCTATCACTATCAAACTACCAACGTCATTTCCCACAGAATTATAAAAAAAAAAGATTCTAAAACTAATATGGAGTCAAAAAAGAGCTCAAAGAGCCAAAGTAATCCTAAGCAAAAAGAATAACGCTGCAGGCGTCACATTACCAGACTTCAAACTGTACTACAGAGATACACTAACCAAAACAGCATGGTATTGGTACAAAGACAGACAAATAAACCAATGGAACAGAACGCAGAAACCAGAAATAAACCTACAGACCTACAGCCATCTCATCTTTGACAAAGTCAACAAAAATATACAATGGGGAAAGGACTCCCTATTCAGTAAATGGTACTGGGATAATTGGCTAGCTATAAGCAGAAGAATGAAACTGGACACCCATCTTTCACTACACACAAAAATTAACTCAAGATAGATTAGAGATTTAAATATAAGACTGCAAACTATAAGACTCCTAGAAGAAAATCTAGCAAATACTATTCTGGACATCAGTCTTGGCAAATCATTTATTGCTAAACCCTTAAAAGCAACTGCAACAAAAATAAAAATTGACAAGTAGGACCTAAGGAGATTCTGCACAGCAAAAAAAAAAAAATAACAACAGAGTAAACAACTTACAGAATGAGAGAAAATATTCACAAACTATGCATCCTACAAAGGTCTAATATCCAGAATCCGTAAGGAACTTAATTCAAAAAGCAACAATAAAATAAACCCATTAAGAAGTGGGCAAAAGCCATGAACAGCCATTTCTCAAAAGAAGACACAGAGCCAGGCAGAGTGGCTCATGCCTGTAATCTCAGCACTTTGGGAGGTTGAGGTGGGAGGATCACTTGAGCACAGGCGTTCCAGACCAGCCTGGGCAACATAGTGATACTGCACTTCTACAAAAAATAATTTAAAAATTAGCCAGGCATAGTGGTGCATGCCTGTAGTCCCAGCTAATTGGGAAGCTAAGATGGGAGGATGGCTTGAACCCAGGAAGTTGAGGCTGCAGTGAGCCGTGACCATGCCACTGCACTCCAGCCTGGGTGACAGAGTGAGACCATGTATCAAAAAACAAACGAACAAAAAAAAGAAGGCATACGCATGGCCAAGACACATATTTTTTTAAATGTTCACTATTAGAGAAATGCAAATCAAAACCATAATGAGATACCATCTCACACCAGTCAGAATGACTATTATCAAAAAAATCAAAAAACAACAGATGCTGGTGAGGCTGTGGGGCAAAGGGAATGCTTATACACGGCTGGTGAGAATGTCAATTAGTTCAACCACCGTGGAAGGTAGTTTGGAGATTTCTTAAAGAACTTAAAACAAAATTGCCATTCAACCAACCCAGCAATCTCATGACTAGGTATATATCTACAAGAAAATAGATCATTCTACCAAAAGACATACACGCTCGTATGTTCATCACAGCACCATTCACAATAGCAAAGACGTGGACTCGACCTAGGTGCTCATCAACCATGGATGGGATAAAGAAAATACAGTACCAAAAAAATAAAAAGAAAGAAAGAAAATACAGTACCTATACACCATGGAATACTATGTATGCAACCATAAAAGAGCAAAATCGCCGGGCGCGGTGGCTCAAGCCTGTAATCCCAGCACTTTGGGAGGCCGAGGCGGGTGGATCACGAGGTCAAGAGATCGAGACCATCCTGGTCAACATGGTGAAACCCCGTCTCTACTAAAGCTACAAAAGATCAGCTGGGCATGGTGGCGCGTGCCTGTAATCCCAGCTACTCAGGA
>NW_022436954.1:26725803-26791894 GCF_009761245.1 Sapajus apella
TAAAAAAAAAAAAAAAAAAAAGAGCAAAATCATGTCCTGTACAGCAACATGGACAAGGATGGTGGCCATTATCCTAAATGAATTCATGCAGGAACAGAAAACCAAATACCCTATGTTCTCATTATAAGTGGGAGCTAAATACTGGGTATTCGTGGACATAAACATGGCAACAACAGACACTTGAGACTGCTAGCTAGAGGAGGAAGGAAGTGGAGCAAGGGCTGAAAGACTAAGTACTGGGTACTATGCTCACTACCTGGGTGATGGGATCAATCATGTCCCAAACCTTAGCATCGCGCAATACCCTTATGTCGCAAACCTGCACGGGTACCCCCTAAATCTAAAATAGAAGTTGAAATTATTTTTTAAATAGATGATCCCTAAAAACATGCAGAGACTGCAGTAGCTTCTTGCTAACAAAATATACAATTGTGTCATAGCTAGTACTTGACCCACCTCCACCACAGGAGGCATGAGCATTCTCTTGAGGCAGACAACGACATTAGCAAAACTCTAAGTGAAGCAGCCCTGTGAATCAGGCAAATACTCAAACGGATTTTAAATGCTTCATTCATTCAACTCAACCAAACTTTGCTGGGTGCTAAGAAAAATGTGAGGCAGACAGCCTGGTGTGAGAGACGTAGAGATAGAGCCCTTGACTCCGAGGAGCTCAGGACTTCATTTTCTCAAGTAAATGGGCCCAACACGACTCCTGCTCGAGCTTTTACTCAGATTCAATGAACTAATTACCAACAGATGTGCTCTGTGTCATTTGTGGCAGAGTGGTGCTCATCTGACAGTCCCCCGTTTCCCAGGATAGGCAGGGCCACATGACTAGTTTGAGTCAAAGGAATGTGCAGAAAGGTGACATGTATCACTTTTAAGGTGAACAGAGGAGCCAGCAATGACATGTCCTGCAATCTCTTCTCCTGCCATGGCAATGTTGCAGATGATGGAGCCTCAATCAACCAGGAGAAAGTGACCGAGATAGGTAGACCCCTCACCCACTACTGCCATCCAATCTGCAGGGCTTTCATGCACATGAAAAATAGGCTTCTATGTGTTAAACTTTCTGGGAAGCTTGTTACTGCAGCATAGACCTCTCCTACCCTAATGCATTATCTAGCACATGTCCTTTCATAAGCATATCACAATAAATACCAGGTTAAATTCCAAGATAAAGCTACATTAATTCTTGGACCCTAAACATCAACAATATTCTGGTGGAGGGAAATTTACAATAGATTGTACACGTTCTGTTCAAATTTCTTTTCTTCTAAGGGATACAAAAATAGAATAAAATGAATTATCTCTCCTTTAACCAATCCAAAGCATTGCATATACAAAGTGTTTTCAGAATTCAGCCTCTTCCTAGAGATAACCGGCAACTCGAATGGCCCTTTAAGCAGAGATTTTTGTCTTATCTAAGTGACCCCTAACCTAGAGGGATCTGGATCCTCCTGAATCCAACAAATGCTTGGGATATGAATGTCTCTCATGAACAGCAGTATTCTCACACAAAGTCATCAACATAGGTCTCTTGTCAAAGACCTATCCCTCCAAACTGGCATCAGGGTACTGTTCCCTGCCCTCTCCTTGGGCACATCCCAGCCTAGATTTTGCATCTTCCACACATCAGAAATTGAACTCCACTGTATTAGTCTGTTCTCATGCTGCTAATAAAGACATACTCGAGACTGGGTAATTTATTTGAAAAAAAAAAAAAAAAAAGGTTTAATGGACTCACAGTTCCACATGGCTGGGGAGGCCTCACAGTCATGGTGAGTATCTTACATGGTGACAGGCAAGAGAGCCTGTGTACCTGTGTAGGGGAACCTTTATAAAACAATCAGATCTCGTGAGACTTATTATTCACCATCACGAGAACGGCATTGGAAAAATCTGCCACCATGATTCTGTTATCTCCCACCAAATCCCTCCCACAACATGTGGGGATTATGGGAGCTACAATTCAAGATGAGATTTAGGTGGGGACACAGCCAAACCGTATCATCTACCAAAGTACCTCCCACATTTGCCTCCCTCAGCCACCAAGAAACTGACTAGAGCCCAAGTACTAAAAGGCTCCAGGGCAGAGTTTCCACACTATCATCTCAATGTCCAGAGAGTCCCACCATCGCAGCAAGACCACCTTATGGGATCTGCAAAAATATCCTCTTCCTGAATCTACTCCATTTCCTAACTTGTCTGAAAGAAGAAGCTCAAAATGCTAGAAAGCTGCTAACTCCAGAGAGACAGGCAATAGGGAATCCACAGAACCAGACAGTGGGAGGGTACGGGAAACACCAAGTCAAGAACAATAATGGATCTGACACGGTGGCTGATGCCTATAATCCCAGCACTTCAGGGAACCAAGGTGAGTGATTTGTGTGAAGCCAGGAGTTCGAGACCAGCCTCGGCAACAAAGCGAGAGCTTATCGCTACAAAACCTGTAAGTAAAAACTGCGCGCCTGGCATGACAGCATGCACAAGTAGTCCCTGATACTTGGGAGGCTGAGGTGGAAGAATTGCTTCAGCCTAGAAGTTTGAGGCTGCGGTGAGCTACGTGTGGGACCCTGTCTCAGGAAAAAGTAAATAAATAAATAAAGTTTAAAATGTGCTCTGTAGGGTTGCCCCAGAGCCTGCTTAGTGAGAATCTTGGTGGAGGGATACCGAGCTCACCCCACCCGACTCCCCTCTAACCAAAGCGGTACAGATGACCTGTTTCACACATTAGCTTTGATGTAAAGATTTCCTTGGCGAAAATGTCACTTCCTGCTGACAGTGAGTTGGACAGTGGAACTCTCAGCTCTCCCTCTGTCTGTCCCTGGACAAACCAGTTGATCTCTCTGAGACCCAGTCCCTTCTCTATAAACCAAGGCAATAAACCACTTCACAGGCCTAGCATTAGGATTAACACAAGTAACACACGGGAAAAAAAAAAAAAAAGCCTGATGCATTGTGGGTGGTCAACAAATGTTCCTTCTCTTCCCCATAAACATAAACGCTGGCCAAATAAGTCAGCTGCATGTGGGGCTAAAGATGTTTACTTTGCAATTAATAGTGTGACAGCTCTTTCTAAAATGTTTGCTGGGAGCCTAAAATGTCTAGGTAAACCAGTATATCATGCTGTTTTCCCAAAAAAGGAGCAATCCATTTCAGCAAGTACTTAATAAGCACCAAGAAGACATCAGATTGCAGAAAAAACCTTCATAATTAGCAAACTGTTTCTCTTCATATAAGGACATTTGTCATTGGCTTTAGATGATCCAGCATGACCTCGTCTCAAGATCCTTAAGTTGGCTAGGCACAGTGGCTCATGCTAGTAATCCCAGCACTCTGGGAAGCCAAGGCAGGCGGATCACTTGAGGTCAGAAGTTGGAGACCAGCCTGGACAACATGGTAAAGCTCCATCTCTACTAATAATACAAAAAATATTAGCCAGGCCTGGTGGCGCGCACCTGTAATCTCAGTTACTCGGGAGGCCGAGGCAGGAGAATCACTTGAACCCAGGAGGCAGAGGTTACAGTGAGCTGAGATCGTGCCACCACACTCCAGCCTGGGCAACAGGGTAAGACTCTGCCTCAAAAAAAAAAAAAAGAAAGAAAGAAAAGACAGCAAACAGGCCTAAACACAGACACAAGAAATGTCACAAGCAGTGGCCTTGGGAGAGGAATGGAATGCACATAGTGGTCATGGATTCAGAAGAAAAGGTCGCCTTGGAGAGGACTGAGCAGTCTTCAGGCTGCATAACGACATGGATGAGAAGAGAGGAAGGGGGATGTCAGGCCTGCACAGTAAGCCCATGGCTTGATCAGTAGGTTACTTTGTGCAAATTAGCAAATGGGTTATCAGTCATAGGTTTAAATGTGTCCCCCAGAAACAATATGCCAGAGTCCTAACCTCCAGTAACTCAGAAATGTGACCATATTTGGAGACAGGGTCTTTACACAGGTGATCGAGTTAAAAGGGGGTTATTAAGGTGGGGCCCAATCCAACATGCCTGGCGTCCTTATAAAGAGGGGATATCTGCACACAGAGACAGACCTGTACAGAGGGAGGATGATGTGGAGGCACACAGAGACCATCAGGTCATGATGAAGGCGGAGACCAAAGGGATGCTGCCCAGGGAACCAACAAAGACTGCAAGGAAGCCACCAGAAGCGAGGGAGGGGCACGGAGCAGATTCCTCCTCACCACCTGCAAATGGAACAAACCCTACAGACACCTCGATGTGGAGCTTCTGGCCTCCAGAAGTGTGCGACGATAAATCTCTTTTGTTTAAGCCATTCAGTCTTGGTACTTTGTTACACCCACTCCAGAAAACTGCAATAATATGGTGCCTGTCCCTGAATGCAGGCACATAACTTGGCCCTGAACGCAGGACTAACTACTGCAACCCAGAACAGCTGAGGAAACACCGGTGGTGGAGGACCCAAGGAGCTCCAACCCTACTCCCAGGCCACATAGCCAAGGAAGAAGGAAATGTCCTTTAGCTTTCAGTGAAGAACCAAAAGCAGAAAACACAGCTCTTCTAACATGCAACAAAAGCATGCCTCAAACACCCCAACGCCCACCCACACACTGTGTTCACAGCCTGGGCTGAGCAGGGCTACAGCTGGCTCTTGTCGAAAGCTAATGCCAGGGAAACGCCAACTTGATGGGAGATGCCAACCACCCTTGTATTTCCAAGTGTATCCTGCCAACGCGGCTTTGGCAGACTGCAGGCAAGGAGATGGCCCTACTAAAATGGACTTCTTTTTCTTAAGAGAAGGAGGAAGGTCACAGCATCAGGACCGTCTAAATGAACATTAGAGACGTGTATTCTTAAAAAAAATCTGAGGATCTGAAAACAAATCTTTCAGCGCATGTACTGGCTATCAGAACCGGAGATCTTCATGAGTTATTTTCTGATCCTAATATTAACAGCCGGGGACACCCCCACTGTTTTTGTTTTTCACAAACCTTAACCCACTTAATTCCCACAACCACCCACCAAGGTGTTTATTGCCTCCATTTTGCAAATGAAGACACTGAGATCAGAAAGGTTAAGTGACATGGCCAAGGTCACATAGCTGAGAAACAGACAGCAAAGGTATAGTCCCAAGTTACTCTGTCTGCAGAGCCCTGGCTGTCACCACAAAACTCTCCCTCCCTCTGACTCAGCCCCTCCACTCCCCTCACGTTTCCCAAAGCTATGGCCTAATGACGTGAGCATTTAGGAAACAGAATTGAAAGGTCCAAGTCACAGCTCTAAGCAGACCATGGCCCCAGAGAGAAATGGTACCTACATTTTTTTTCTTCTTCCTCCCATATATGAGATTTCCCCCAACCAATCTGAAAACCAAAATCCAAATGAGGAAGCCTTAACTCCTCTGGGGGTCAGCAGGGGTCCGAGGGTATCCAATAATGGCTTCCAAATTGGGGTCCCCAGACTGTGGGAAATACCCAAAGTTCCCACAACTAGTTCAAAAGCAGTAACCAAAATTGCCTTTTTTCCTAAATATTGGGCAATTAACATATCAAATGTCTTTGTTCTTGGCTGAAATCAAAACACATCTGCAGGCAACAATAATGACTTCTTCTGAGTAGAAACTTGCATAGTTCTAAATGTCTTTCATTAATGTTTTAACAATACAAATTATTATTTAATAATTTTGCTATTTCAAAACATCTGGCTAGTGGAAGGAATATTATAAAAGAAGTCCTCAGCTGAGTTGGATGGGGAGTGAGTGGATTCATCAGCACCTGTTCACATTTGGAAAACCAGAAAATACTTTCACAAGGTCCAGGAGCAGAATCCAAGTTTCTCATTACTAAAATACCATTTCTCACAGTGTCATTGTCCCAAACTTTAACAAAGTTCACATACACTCATTAACCTTCACAGTAGGGGAGCTAAATGAACTAGAATTTCCATTATATATATATAAACAGAAATAGAAACCTCATTTTCAAAAGGAATAACTCAAACCAACCAACTAATCTGCCAGTGGATCGGTTCCCTAACAGGAGCCAGTGAACCACCTAACAGCCCATCCCAATAAAGCCAGTGGTGTCAAGGAAGGGGAAAATGCCAGAGCAGTAATTCTTTTCTGTGGTTGACAGCCTATGGGTCATTTATTTCTCTGGATGAAGCCTCAATTTCCCCAGCAATAAAATGGGGATAATATCTGCTACCTAGTAATGAAAATATATCTATAAATGACTTTGAATTGCTGGAATAATCAGCATTATGCAAACTGATGAACTCATTAGAGAGCTGCTAAACACAGTTATAAATCTCATAATAATACTTCCATGGAGATTAAGGCTCAATTAAGAGGCTTCATTTTTTAATAATTTCCATCGCCTTGTTATTTTAAAGATGAGAACACTTACAGCCTTTAGATATTTCTAGCAACGGGACATCGGGCTTTCTCTAACATTCTTAATGAAGCTCCGCATCAATAAACAATTGGCTAATAAAAGGGAAGAGGATCTATCTAGCAGAATAGTTGTGAGCCTGGCTGAAACCAGGAGACCAGAAGAGCCTTCCCCAGGAGAATGCCACTGGCTCAACAACCTTGTCCCAGGTACAACGTCAACCACCACATCTCTCAGCACAGAGCAACAAGGCCCAGTGTATTTTATAAATTCTCTTTCAAGCATGGTACCTATGAACTAACTCGATTCAGTTTTAACTTTGCGTGTCCCAAATGTCTTCAGAAGAGGGAAATAAACTCCAACAACCTAAAACAAATGGACCAGAGGCTCTGAGATAGACGTTTCAACACTCATCGAAAGCTCCACTCACCTGAGAAGCCCAATTCTCACACTACCCTGCATAGCAAGGGCTACCCCATGCTCGCCCTCAGGAGGGGAGACTCTATCATACTACAACACAACTACATCTCAGAGACTTCCACACCTTTCCACCATCAATATCCTGTGGCTAAAAACGCAACTTCAGTTTCCAAGGTCAGAGAGGTCAGGTTGGATGAGTCCCAAAGCCGCCAAGGGGATCAAGCAAGCCACATAAGGAAGTGCAGCTAAGCGTTTTCTTGCACACAACTCTCAGAAAGCTCTTCCGCCGGGTCCAGCTTGTGACCAAACTCCAACGCAGAACTGTCCCATCTAGGAACCCAGCCCCACTCGGCTGGGGGGTACCCAAAGGAAAAACCACATGCCTGTTTCCTGTTGACCACCACCAGGATTAGCAACCAGACCAGTTTCTACAGACTAGGCCTGCTTCTTCTTGTCCTTCCCCACCATGTTTATAAAAGTAACACTCTAGGCAGACACCCCAGATCTGGAGCAGAGCGTTATTCAATTTGATCTCAGATCAACTCAAATACGAAAAAAAATGGCTGAGAACAGACAGCATTATTAAAGAGTCCTTTGTGGCCGGGCATGGTGGCTCAATCCTGTAGTCCCAGCACTTTGGGAGGCCGAGGCGGGTGGATCACGAGGTCAAGAGATCGAGACCGTCCTGGTCAACATGGTGAAACCCCATCTCTACTAAAAATACAAAAAATTAGCTGGGCATGGTGGCACGTGCCTGTCATCCCAGCGACTCAGGAAGCTGAGGCAGGAGAATTGCCTGAACCCAGGAGGCGGAGGTTGCGGTGAGCCGAGATGGCGCCATTGCACTCCGGCCTGGGTGACAAGAGGGAAACTCCGTCTCAAAAAAAAAAAAAAAAAAGAAAAGAAAAGAGAGTCCTTTGCTAATCTGAGATTCTAGTATTCACTAAAAAGGGAAAAATGTGTAAACCATTCAGCAAAATCCAAAATGAGCCCAAGTTCAGGGAAACAATATACTAATAGCTGTGGCCCTCAGAGGAGGAGCATAATTTAAGCTAAAGAACTCCTCTCTCCTCCCCTGACCTGAAGCACTTGTTAGAGAAACAACTCTGAATGCGGGTGTTTAAAATTTAAATGTTTCATTGAGCTGACTATTCTGGACTCTGCTGGTGATCAATTTACCTATTTACTGTCTTTTCCAGCTCAATAATCTGCTCTAGGTAAAGCAATGCCTCCTGCTTAGGACAGACCATGAGGTGAAGAAAACAGGGAAATCCTTGCAGAACTGACACACAGAGGGGCCTTCAGGTCTGGGGTACTGGATCAGAATCACAAGTCCCAAGCAGAGCAAAGCTGGGGTCCCAAAGGTATGTGAGAAACAGCCCCACCTTGAACCAAGGAGCTTAGTACATCAAGAAGAGCTACCACCACAAGTGCAAACCCATTTAACTGATGGCAGTACCGGGTACATGTCACACAATGTCACAAACACAATAGATGAGGCTGCTCTGCCCTGGGCCACCCTGGACGACCCTGCACGAAGGCTGAAGGGAGCAGTGCGGCACTGCAGGTATGTACACCTCGAGTGGGTGTGAGGCTGGAGACAGACAGGGATTCTGTTCACAAACGGCTACAGTTTGAATTTTGCCTTTGATGCAACAGGAAACAGCCTTCAGTGTTACTTCCCTTCCTCCTAAAAATGTGAATTAGACATCCTGGTTATTTTAAATAAGCTGGCCTCCCTTGCATCACTTGGGAGAATCACAAGCCCTTGACAATCAATAAAAAGATCCCCACTGTGCCTCATTCTGGAGCATATCCCATGGAACCCACATGGGAAGCTGCAGCCCTGTTATAAATCCATGTCCACATCCTGGAGTCTACCATGGTGACCACCGATGTGGAGGCTCAGGCTTGAAACCACCACCTGTTTTCCCTAACCCCACCATCTGAAGGCATTGCTATGGACTGAGCGTTTGTGTCCCTCCAAAATTCATATGTTGAAATCTAATCCCCAGTGTGATAGTGTTAAGAGGTGGGGCCTTCAGGATGTGGTTAGGTCATGAAGGGATTAGTGCCTTTATCAAAGAGGCTTGAAAGAGCCTTTTTCCCCTTCCGCCATGTGAGGACCGCCTATGAAGCAGAGAGCCATCACCAGACTCGGAATCTGCTGGTGCCTTGATCTTGGACTTCCCAGCCTAGAGAATTGTGAGTGATCAATGTCTATTATCTATAAATTACCCAATCTAAGGCACTTTGTTATAGCAGCTTGAACAAACTAAGAGCGACGTCTCATTGGGTCTCTCCCTACCTGCACTCTCCCAGGATACCTCTTATTCCTCTAGTAAAGCTGCTTGGAAGAATGATCATATCTTCTGTAAAATACCCCTGGTGAAGTTTTCGGAAGTAAAATTCTCGAATTTGGCCCTCTTCCCTTCATAATTAGCCCCTTCACGCACTCCTCCTGGTCCCATTATATGTTTTCCTTTTCTAATTACTAAAAAGACTCCTGATTTTACTTAAGCCCATTCCCCAGACTTCTTTGCAACAAAATGTGGCTGTGTTTTGGCCAATGGGATATAATCAGAAGTTCACTGTGTGACTTCCAGGACAGATCCTTAAGAAGAGGGAGTTCATCTTTCTCAGTGCCTTCCTCCTTCCTTCAACTGGAATTCGGATGACATGGCTGATACTCAAGCAATCATCTTGGGCCATGAGGTACTTAGCACAGGAATACCATGTAAGAGAGGAAGCCTGGGTCCCTGGTGGCATGGAACCAGCCACCATGCCACCCTGAATTACCTAGCAGGCTCTGAAAGCCACTCCATAGGCGTAACACATGCCTAAGCAATGCAGTTTTCATTCTAATAAGGTGACTTACTGAATTTGAGTTTGAATTTCAATAGACCAATAATACCCAAAAAAACACATTTGTAAATATGTACTAAGTATGCATATTTCCAAAACTCCAAGAAAAATAAAAAGCCAAAGCAACACAGACACATGCATGCACAGACATCTACAGACACAGACACACACACACACACCCCTTAAGTCACCGTCCAACTGGCCATATAATACAATTCAACTAAAAAAAACTATTTTGAAAATAGAAGATTCATTCATTCCAACATCATCTCAGATACCTCATAGTGTCCTTCCCCACCCCCACCAGGCTAAGCTCCTGGAGAAGAGGCTCTGTGTTATTCAACTCAGTACTGCCAAGTGCCTAACACGATGCCTGGAACACAGTAAGTTTCGTGATGAATGAAGTCAAATGCATGTGCTGTCCCAGGAGGGGAGGAAATGAGTGTACACAGGAAATACCAACATCCCTTTCCTGACTGAGTCTGTGTTTGTGTTTCCATAAAGTATCCCTCATCCATTGTCCCTGGGCCCCCATACCTCTCATCTACACAATCTCCTTTGGAGGCCACCTGGCCAGCTCCCGTCACCTGCTTTGGGGAGAAACTTTCCAGCTCCAGCAGTCTCACATTGCCTCCTACCCTCCTTTCCCACCAAGACATGGACCCTCCACATCTCAGGAAAAGCTGGACTCACAGAACTAATCCCTACAACTATGCCTTTCTCAATTACGAAGAGACGTAAGGATCTAACTGTGTACACTTCCAAGTTCAAATTCTACCATGATGCCATTCACTCGCAACAAGTTTAAAGAATTACCTGGCAGGTTTCCTGCCAACATCATCCCACCCCACCCACATGGTCCCCAACTCTGAGATCATCCCATTTCTGCTTCAGAAACTAGGTCTTATTCTTCCTTTCAGAAACCTATACTCCTAGAAAAATGAGATCCCTCCACCCCTCAATAGCCCAACTCCCCTTGCCTGTATCAAAAAGGATCCCTCTCTTCAACTAACTTACCAACCTGCCCAAGGCATCTTCTGCATGAACATTTTCCTGAGCCTGGGCATGCAATGCTCTATTCACCTGCTCTGAGAAGTCTCTACCACCATTAGCACATCCAAACACAACTGATAACTCTTTTTGGCTTCATCACCCTTCCACTTAAAAAAAAACAAAACAAAACCCTAGTGCTCCCTCCTCTGCCTGGCCAGCTCTCTGGGTCAGCCCATTTGGAGGCTCCATTCTCCAGCCTTCTCTCATGAATCACAGCATCATCCTATACCTCTCTGTCCTACAAAGTTCAGTGTCAAAGGTTACACCATTTGCACTCCAGTGCCTATACTGTTTGTTATTGATTTTTTTTAACTTCCTTTAACCCATCATCTTCTAATTAGAGTCTGAGTCCTCTACCCCCTACAAGTCAATCAATCTATAATGACTTTTGGGAAAGGAAATGGGAGCATTATTTTGGCCAGGAACTGCAGGTAACAAAATTGACTTACGGAAATGTGGGGAAAACAAAAATGTAGAGAACACAGCTGCCAGATTTCCCTCCTTCTTCCAGATGCCTGTTCTGCATGCTCCTGTTCTTCAGGGAGAAGGACTGGCACTAATCCATCAGCATCTCAAACACTCCACAGCTTTGCTATTACTGCATTCTACTAGGATAACATTTTCAAGTTGCAGCGACACACTTGATTTTACTAAGAGGCAGTGGTGTGGCCAGAAAAGTAATATTTAACAATATGAACATAATCCCTAATAAAACACAGGATTTCAGGGCCAAATGTATGGAAACAAGTAGTAAGCTTCTCCTGTACCCAAGCAGTTCCTAGGTTATCACAGCCTGGAGACATGGAGTGTGGACATGAAGTCAGCAGGAAGCATGTGTATCAAGTTCAGCCAGTGAAGAGCTGCCGAAGAGTCTCATGAAATGAAGTCCACAACCAGACAGAGTTAGGCTTCATACCTAACCAAGGAACCAGGAAAGATGATCTCAGCTCTATGGCATTTACTTCTTGCAGCCAGCTTCACTTCTTAAAAGTTAGTGGGGTTACAGAAACAGTTTATCATACACATGGAAATTTAAAGTATAATAAACCTAGGATGGCAGGTGGATTCCTAAGGCCCCGCCATGGTCTTCACCTTTTGGTATCATGCCCTTGTGTGATCCTCTTCCCCGCAACATGGACAGGACTTGTTACTTCCTTCTAATCCATAAAAGGAAGGTGAACAGATGTGCATTGCAGCTACCATCATGCTCGAGTCCTTCTCTTTCTTGCTGACTTGATGAAACAAGAGGCTGTATGGAAGACCCACATGACAAGAAACTGAGACTGGCCTCCAGTCAACAGCCAGCAAGAAAATGAGGCCTTTAATCTGGCTGCCTGCAAGGAAACGAATTTTGCTAATAACCTCATGAGCTTAGAATTGAATCCTTCCCCAGTCGAGTCTCAGATAAGACTGAAGCTTCGGCTGACACTTTAATTGCAGCCTTTCAGAGAGCCCAGCTAAGCTGTATCCAGGCTCCTGGCCACAGCAACTGTGACATAAGTGTGTGCTGTGTTCAAACAAGGAGTTTGTGACAATATTGTTACACAGCAACAGAAAATGAACAGAGATCAAGTCAGTGAGCAAGAATGATTATTCAACAAATGATCAGAACAAGTGGGTGGCCCCTGAAGGAAAAAAAAAAAGCTGGATCCCTCACGCTCACATGGCATCAACATAAATTCTAAGTAGGTGAAAAATACATCAGAAGAGAAAACATGCTTTTGATGTGTAATTTTGGAGTAACGAAGCCCTTCCTAAGGGAAAGTCCAAAAACTATGAAAGAAAAGACTAATAAATCTGATTAAGAGAGAAAATACGCCTGCAACTTGTATCACAGAGGGCTAATTTCTATAATATATGGGTAGTTCCTACAAATCAATAAGAAAAAGATTAATTACTCAACAGGAAAACAAGCAAAGGATATAAACAGTTTATAGAAATGAAACCACACATGGTTCTTACACTTATAGAAAGAAGTTTCCTCATTATAAGAGTGAGAAACACAATGAGACACTGACTAGAATCAAAATGAGTGATAACACACTTGATTGAAAAGCAATGGGGAAAATGGCACTCTCATTTAATGCTGGTGGGAAGTATACTGATGTAGCCTCCTTAGAGGACAGCAAGGCAGTAACTATCAAAACTACAAACATGGCTGGGCACGGTGACTCATACCTATAATCCCAGCACTCTGGGAGGCCAAGGTGGGTGTATCACCTAAGATCAGGAGCTGGAGATCAGCCTGGGCAACATGGTAAAAGCTTGTTTCTACTAAAAAAAAAAAAAAAAAAAAAAACTAGCCAGGCATGGTGGCGAGCACCTGTAGTTCCACCTACTTGGGACGCTGAGGCAGAAGAATAGCTTGAACCCAGGAGGCTGAGGTTGCAGTGAGCAGAGATCATGCCACTGTATTCCAGCCTGGAGGAAGAGCAAGACTCTGTCTCAAAAAAAAAACACAAAAACACCTACAAATGCACTTGACCCTTCAACTCAAACAATTCCATTTCTACAGGTATTTAGAATTATATATGTGTAAGGCTATCCAATGTAACATTGCTTGTCACAGTAGAGATGTGGAATCAACCCACCTACCAATAGGAGCTTAATGAAATCATTTACGGTGCATCCATACAACAGAACACCATAAATCATATACAGGGAATGAGGAATCTCTTTCCATTCTGAAAGAGAGATCTCTCAAATATGTTTAGTAAGTAAACACCAATAACAATAATCAAAACAAAAAAAACCTGAGGTAACTCCAGGGAGGAGACCAGAAAGGCTGGGGTCAGGCCTAAAGAACAGCTTTTATTACGTGCTTTCATATATATATATGTATTTTGAGATAGAGTCTTGCTCTGTTGCCCAGGCTGGAGTGCAATGGCACAATCGCAACTCACTGCAGCCTCCACCAAGCGATTCTCCTGTCTCAGCCTCCTGAGTAGCTGAGATTACAGGCACTCGCCAACATGCCTGGCTTTTTGTATTTTTAGTAGAGATGGGGTTTCACCGTGTTCACCAGGCTGGTCTCAAACTCCTAAGCTCTGGCAATCCACCTGCCTTGGCCTCCCAAAGTGCTAGGATTACAGGTGTGAGCCACTGCACCCACCTCTTTCACACCTTTTAAATGTTGAACCATATGGTTGTATTTCTTTTTCAAACAACAAAACTGAAATCAATAAACACACATTATTTCTGCAATAGGATGCATAGTATACTACAGTTTCTGTAAAAAAATTAAATTCAGACTACCTGTCTATTCAGACATACCTACATATGTACATTCTTGCACATAAACAGATACCTCTGACAGAGCACACAAGAATCTGAGGGCTGGTTTCCTCTGGGCTGGAGAACTGGTAACCAGTAAACTGTGCATGAGGCAGCAGGGATGAGAAATCCTCTTTCAAATTTTATACCATTATACATATTACCAATTTGAAAACAAACAATTTAAAAAAAAAGTTTAAGCTATTGTGCTTTCTCTGGTCCTCTGCTCTTCCCTCGTGAAGATTCTCACTGATGAATCCCTCCAACATCTCTATGCTGGTAACTCCTACGTCTTTGTCTCTATCCCGGCCTGTGTCTTGAACTGCCATCCTCAAACAGTCTTTCCCTCAGTTTCTCAGCACAGTGGTCTGGTGATACCCCTTCTTATTCTCCTATGGCAGTGTCTTCCCTTAAGAGCTGGAGTTTCACAGAGTTTTGTGCTTAACAAGTTCACATCACCACCTCCTCACTGGTACCCACAAATCTAGTGGTAATCTAGATGCTGGTGCTTTCCAAATCTCCATCCTTGTCCAGATCTCTTGTCTGAGCTCCAGATACAAAACCCAGCTGCCAGAGGATACCTTCTTATAGACAATTGGGATTCCTTCTCCCTCACACCAGCAGCTCCTTCAGTGTTACCATAAGCCAGTGAATGGAGCCACCATCCATTCAGATAGAATCCTGGGATCTTCCTAGATTATTTACCCCACTCCTTCCCCATCCCAATCATCTGTCTTAAGGCTCCTACACAGTCCTGTAATCTGTCACCTTCCTCCCACCTCTGTGGATCTCCCTGGTCCAGTCCACCTTCCTCTTTCCTGCAACTTTCCAGCTATTCTGAATACCCACAGTATCACTCCCCCATCCACTCCCCACCCTAAGGCTCAATTCATCTTTTAGGTTCTGTATTCCTTCCCTAGGACTGCCATCACAAAATGCCACTGACCGAGGGGCTTGAACAACAGACATTGTTCTGGAGGCTGGAAGTCCAAGTTCAAGGGGTCAGCAGGTTTGGCTTCTCAAAAACTCTCCTTGGCTTGCAGATGGACACCTTCTCACTGTGTCTGCACGTGGTCCTTCCTCTGCGCATGTGCATGCCTGGTGTTTCTGTTTCTAAAACTCCTCCTCTTGTAAGGACAAAGGTCAAACTGGGCTAGAGCCTATCCTAACAGCCTCATTTTAACATAATTATCTCCTTAAAGGCCGTATCTCCAAATAGAGTCACCTTCCAAGGTACTAAGGGTTAGGGCTCAACATACGGGTTTTGGGGATGCAAGTCAGCCCATCATAGCGTCCAACAGGTCATGTCACTCCCTTCAATAAAATCTTCCACTGGGGTTCCAATGCCCATGAAATGGTATCCTTTCTAAAACATGACCCTTGCCTCCCTCTCTCCCTCCCAAATAGAGGGGGAGCATGGGAGGGGTAGGAGCTCAGATGGGGATAAGGATACAGGCACAATTAGAGCGATCAGGAGGAAATGGCACCCTTCGTTATCTCTCTTCCAGTCATGCTTCTTCCAACTACAGATTGACTTTGGGCAAGCTGTCTAAGCTCTCTGCAGAATGGGATGGGTCCTGGATGGCCCACAGACCTGGCTGAGCAGCAAGGAGAGATGGTATTACTCCACCCCACACTTAGATCCCCTAGACAGAAAATACCAGGCCTATATCCTCTCTGAAAAAGCAAAGATTGCCCCAGAATCAATCAAGGAATTTTCTGGCCGAATCTAGGATTAGAAGCAGATCTAAAGCGCAACTGGGCAACCTCCCTCTGAGACTAAACTGCTCATTAAGGTGTCCTAGATATCCAGCATTAGAAAGTTACCACCTTGCTGGCTCCAGAGTGAAAACGAATGCATGGACTTGGCAGCCACATTATGCAAGACCTGACTTGTCTGTCTCCACTTACGAACTGACTGATCTGGGGCAAGATGCTTAACACCTCTGAGCCTTGACGTACTCATCTATAAAATGGGGTTAATATTCTTCTGGGTAATTCTAACTACACTAATTCCAAGGGCTGCTGTAATTAATCACTGCAAACTGAGTGGCTTAAAACAACAAAAATATGTTCTTTCACAATTCTAGAGGCTAGAAGTTCAAGGTGTTGGCAGGGCCATGCTTCCTCTGAAAACTCCAGGGCAGAATCCTTCCTTGCCTGGCTTTTGGAGGCAATCCCTGGCATTCCTTGCCTTGCACCTACATGTCCCAATGTCTGCCTCTGTCTTCACAAGGCCGTCTTCCCTCTGCGAGGGTCCGTGTGCCCATCCTTATTACAAAGACACCAGTCACGGGAATTAGAGTCCACCCCAATCCAATAAACTTTGTCTTAACGAATGACCTATGTCAAGACCCCATTTGCAAATCGGATTCCATTCACAAGTACCATGTTTAGGGCTTCAGTGTATCTTTTGGGGGGACACAATTCAACCTGCAGCACCTACCTGGATGATTGTGAGAGGATTAAAGAAATAGTGACCTAAAAGCACTAAGGACAGCACCCGGCACACAGTAGGCACTGCACACAGAACGGTTTTTCTGTTCCAGTGTGTGGCTAATATACGGCAGGCTACTTTCCCAGAAGATCGGGCCTAGCTTCTTTGCTCCTCATAAAAACAAAAACCACAGGCAAGAAACCAAAAGCTAACAAGCCAGCATCCTCATGGCTAATGCTGTGCTGTTAAGACTTTTAAAACAAATAAAGCAGGACTCGGTACCAAGTCACTGATGTAAATATTTTATCAGTGGGTCTCTGAAAAAACTACACACACACACACACACACACACACACACACACACACACGTGGGCCCCACGCACTTCCTCTCTGGAGGAGCTGGTTCTGCCAATAAGGGCCCTCAAGGGTGGCTTGAAAGCAGAGGAGTTTACTCAAGGTGTGCACCTCTGGTTCCAACATCTGGCTGCATTCCAGCTCAGCAAAGCCTTCCAGAAACAAGGCACCACTGGCTGTATGGACACCTAAAGGCCATGCTGAGGCTGAATCCTGAGCAACCTTAACACTGGGGCTTCCCAGGAGAGCCAGGCAAGACGGCTCAGCCAAGGAAGTGATTAATAAATTATGGGCAAAGCTTTTTCCCATCCCCTGCTCGGTGGAAACCAAAACGCCTATCACAATGATCAAAGCTGCTGCTCACAACTTCAGATTGACTTTGGCTGAGCTCATTAAGTCATAAGCTTCTGCAGAGTCGATTTTCTCCGTGGATAATGCTTGAAAATTAGGAAGTTAAGTGGCCTGGGAGAACCTGGGACCCATTAACCAACTAGCCAGTCAGAGCTTCCATTAAAAGAGGAAAATGGCTGAAAATCTGAAACCTCTTCTTGGGCAGCTGTTCAAAGATTCTGCTATGAGTTTTCAGGGAAGCCCCCTGGAGTTTGCACCAACGTGAGCAGAGAACCCTCTGTGGACATGAAGTGAGAAGGACATCGACTGAGAAGGCAGAGTCCTGGGTTCATATCCCGGCTGCATCTCGAATCTTAGGGATTTCTTTCCTCTCTCTGTCCAGAGGGAGAAGTGCCCCTCAGTCTAAGGCACGTGGATTCCATGACTGGGACCTGTGTATAAAGTCGTGACGCTGAGCCGGGGACTTGGTACACATACCATATGCACTTAAAAAAGGACTGTTCGTAAACAGATCTGTAGACGACAGAATCCCATCTGCCAGATACCAGCCCCTCCACTCCCAAAGGCCTGCTGACAAGGCCTCACGTGAGGAATTTAACCATCTGAAACAGCTAGCTGTTAGTTGGTGGAAGGAAAGGCAAGCTAGAGTTGTGAAACCTGCCAGGTTAAGTAATTTTCTCCTCTTTCTGCAGATTCATGGTGATCTCTTACAATAGACCTTGCCTACGTTGTAAAGCTCTTTGGCTGAGATGGATGACAGAAATGTATAACAAAGAACCAAGGTAGAAATTAAGCTTTTCCTGTTGTGAAGAAGAGACTCAGAATGAAGGGCAAAAGAAAGCACAAGGGGGCTGGGTGCAGTGGCTCACGTCTGTAATCCCAGCATTTTGGGAGGCCGAGGTGGGTGGATCACGAGGTCAGGAGATCGACACCATCCTGGCCAACATGGTGAAACCTCGTCTCTACTAAAATACAAAAAAAATTAGCCAGGCATGGTGGTGCATGCCTGTAGTCCCAGCTACCTGGGAGGCTGAGGCAGGAGAATCACTACAACCCAGGAGGCAGAGGTTGCAGTGAGCTGATCACACCTCTGTACTCCAGCCTGGCAACAGAGCAAGACTCTGTCTCAAAAAAAATAAAGCCGGGCGCGGTGGCTCAAGCCTGTAATCCCAGCACTTTGGGAGGCCGAGGCGGGTGGATCACGAGGTCAAGAGATCGAGACCATCCTGGTTAACATGGTGAAACCCCGTCTCTACTAAAAATACAAAACATTAGCTGGGCATGGTGGCGCGTGCCTGTAATCCCAGCTACTCAGGAGGTTGAGGCAGGAGAATTGCCTGAACCCAGGAGGCGGAGGTTGCGGTGAGCCAAGATCGCGCCATTGCACTCCAGCCTGGGTAACAAGAGTGAAACTCCGTCTCAAAAAAATAAATAAATAAACAAATGAATAAATAAATAAATAAAAATTTAAAAAAAAAAGAGAGAGAGAGCACAAGGAAGCAGGGAGGCCCAAAGCCAGACCCCAGAGAAGAGTGAAGTGCAGGACTGAGACGCAATGCTTACCCTGCTCAGGACTCCTCTCAGTGCATGAACTCAACACACCTCAGGAAAAAGACAAAGAAAATCCAGATCAGATTTTGAGGACTCCAGTGGCACACCTTCTCAAATGACCTGAGACGCCAGGCCAACCAGACAGCAGGAGCAAACTGCCACATGGTGCCAGCCCCTCCACTCCCAAAAGCCTGCTGAGCCAGATGTTATTTCTCCAAAGCAAATCTTCCTTCCAGGGTCGCTAAATATTTGATGCTCACATCTACTCCTCCCAAGGATGGGATGACCTCACTGGCTCTGGTCAATATAAATCCCTTTACCCCAGAATCCTATAGAAAATTATTCCTTCAAGGCCGGGCGCGGTGGCTCAAGCCTGTAATCCCAGCACTTTGGGAGGCCGAGGCGGGTGGATCACAAGGTCAAAAGATCGAGACCATCCTGGTCAACATGGTGAAACCCCGTCTCTACTAAAACTACAAAAAAATTAGCTGGGCATGGTGGCGCGTGCCTGTAGTCCCAGCTACTCAGGAGGCTGAGGCAGGAGAATTGCCTGAACCCGGGAGGCGGAAGTTGCGGTGAGCCGAGATCGCGCCATTGCACTCCAGCCTGGGTAACATGAGCGAAACTCCGTCTCAAAAAAAAAAAAAAAAAAAAAAAAAAAGAAAATTATTCCTTCAATCCAGTGGTAAGAGGAAAATTTGAGATCTTGAGGAAGCTGGTCCACAGGAAGGCAAGGAAGACCAAGGGCTGCCTGCCGAGACATGTGTTCTATGAGAAACCAACATGGCTTCCTGATACAAAAAAGAATGATCGGAGGTAGAAAAAATTGGGGTTGATGAATTTGGTACAGTCTACAAGTGCATTGGAAGCCTGGATAGAAGCATTTATGCAATAAAGCACTCTATGAAAACTTTTGCAGAATTTCACAGGAGAATTTGGCTTTATCTAAAGTATATGCTCATGCAGTGCTTGGGCATCACCCCACGTGGTACAATGCTGCTCCTTACAGCAGAAGATGACCATATGATCATTCAGAATGAATACTGCAATGACAGGAGCTTGCAAGCTGCTCTATCTGAAAACACTAAGTCTACTAATCATTTCCAAGAGCCAAAACTCAAGGACATCCTTCTACAGATTTCCCTTGAACTTAAGTATACCACAACTCTAGCATGATGCACCTGGACATCTAACCTAGTAAGACCTTCCTTTGTCACAAGATGTCAAGTGACTCCTCTGGAGTCACGGAAGTTGAAAATGAAGCTGATTAGTTTCTCTCTGCCTGTGTGATATATAAAATTGGTGACCTAGGCCATGTGACATCAATAAGCAAACTGAAAGTGGAAGGAGATAATTGCTTACTGGCAAATGAGATTTTGCAGGAGGATTATTAGTACCTTCCTAAAGCAGACCTATTTGCCTTGGGATTAATCATTGCAATGGCTGCTGGGACAGGGACATTACCCATCAACACTGCTGCATGGCACCATAACCATGAGAGTAACTTCCCAGACATCCCTCAGGAGCTCTCAAAAGACTTTTACAGTCTGCTCAAGAACACAATCCACCCTGATCCAGAAGAGAAACTTGCAACAGCTCTGGTCAGAAATTGACCCTGGCCCTCCCTGGGGAAAGCAGAAGAGCTCTAGCAGCAGCTGAATTTGGAAAAGTCCAAGACAGCCACACTGGAAAGGGAACTAAGAGAAGCTCAGGAGGCCCAGTCCCCACAGGCAGACTTCCATCATGGTGACCCTGGGGTCTCTGGGACCACACAGGATCAAGAAACCCCAAACGCCTGGTAGAAGGAAAGAATGCAAGGTCTTCAAGCTTCACCTCAGGACAGCATGAGCCTCTGAACTGAAGGAAGAAAGGGAAACAGCCTTTGGCTTGGCTTTATGGATTAGAAGGTTGCTGTTGCTGATTCCCCACCAAGGATCCCAGGGACTCACTGTAGGCAGAAAGGAATGGAATTTGGTTTTGAATTTAAGTAACAGTTTACAAGAAAATGTGCCTGGATTTCCACAGTACTTCCCAGGTTATATGATGCTCTTCCAGAAGAAGAATTCCCAGCCCCTTTGTGGAAGTGGGTCTCCTAATATATATGCTCTTTCTGATATTGTATTTATTAAATAGATGGCTTCGCCATTATATGAGGTGGGTAAAAGTAAGACAGTATACAACCTGGACATCTCTGAGCTGGCTGTTAACTTGCAGAACAAAAACGCTGGAGAGAGAGAGTTCAAGGAAAGCTTGACATGGCTATTCTCCATCTACTTGCCCTGACCCCCTTGTGGCCACGTTCTGAT
Source organism: Sapajus apella (assembly GCF_009761245.1). NCBI lineage: Eukaryota > Metazoa > Chordata > Mammalia > Primates > Cebidae > Sapajus > Sapajus apella. Next base: position 26,746,780 of record NW_022436954.1, read on the forward strand.
TGCTTTGATGTGCCAGACCTCACCAATTTCTCTTGATTTTATCAAAATTTGGCCTTGTTTCCTGGTATTTCAACACATTTTATCCAAATCCTTTTTATGTACACATTTTTAAAGGAAAAGTATACTACATTTTTAGATAAAACATTTTATTTTGCCCAAAGACAAATTGCAGGTATTCTTCTTCGTCATATCTCACTAACAATCAATGAAAATTTTATGTTGGAGAAAATTTTATGTGACAAAAGGGTAAGAGAATTCAGTAGGTCAGTAGTAACATGCCTTGGCAGCAAGGCCCAGCTTCAGAGATCCAAAAGCTAATAATGGTCAGGATCTGCTATAAAATAACGTTGGTCATAAAGGTATTTAATAAATTGTTTGCGTCATCTTAATGAATGCAACCTGTTAATGATTAGTGGCATTTTTACTGTTTTTCTTCTTTTCCTCTGATTTTAAAAAGCGAATTTTTTAAATTGAGTAAACCCTCCTACTATTCCTTAAAAAAATAGCATCTCTGACCCCAAAGACTATTTATGAGCATTAAATGAGAAAGACCTCTCTGCTAATGTACACCTGGCAGAAGCTAAATAAATGTTATTCTCCCATCTTGTTTTGGTTTCCTCCCTCTTCTCTCCAGAATTTTTTACCCATTCCCAGTTCCTCGGCACATGGTGAGGGCTCCCTGCTTTAGAAAACCCTTCCTGAAATCCTAAATACCCACATACCTGAAAAAAAATTACCCATACCCTCCCATGGCCCCCAGCCACAGCCTTGAAGCCTTCTCCCTCCCAGTCAAACCTCTGAACAGAACAGTCTCTACCAGCAGTTCCCAAATGTGTGTTACAGGAACATCCTGGTCCATGACAAAGGACTCACTGGTTAGCAACAAAAGCAGAAAATGAATGCACAATTGCAGTGAGCTCTGCTTAGAACTATATGTATTCCATTTAAAGGACCATCCTATATTCTGATGAGTCCTTGTGACATTTTTGTATTAAAACATGATTTATTTTATAAAATAATGACGAGAAAATTAGAGGGTGATTTTGTTTTCATTGTTCTCATCTGATCAAATAAAAGCAGGTGACTCAACATCAGGAGCCCACACTTTTTGGGTTTTTTTTTTTTTTTTTTTTTTTTTTTTCATTATTTTACTGGTCCATAATATCTAAGCCTGGGAATTGTGGTATTATACTAATCAGTTTCAGTTGGCTGCCTCCACTTCCTCCCCAACTCAACTCTTCTCAACACCTTTTTTTTTTTTTTTGAGACAGAGTCTTGAACTGTTGCCCAGGCTGAAATGTGGTGGCATAATCAGAGCTCACTGCAGCCTCAACTTCCTGGGTTCAAGTTATCTTCCTACCTCAGGCTTCTGAGTAGCTGGCACTACAGGTGTGCACCATTACGCCCAGCTAATTTTTGCTTTTTTTTGTAGAGATGGAGTTTCACCATGTTGCCCAAACTGGTCTTGAACTCCAGGACTCAAGTGATCCTCCCACTTCAGCCTCCCTAAGTGCTAGGATTACACGCATTAGCTAACATGTCCAGCCTTGATCCTAATTTACAAGCCCAGCTTCTACTCTCACCGTTCAAGTGAAACCACTCCCTCAATAGTGTCCAAATCTGGGACCTCTTCCCTCTAGCCTGCATCTGATAGCCTAGACCAGGCCCTGGTTACACTCAGACATACCACAGCCTCCAAAGTGGAGACTAATCCCAGGCTTTCCAAACAGAGCCCTGAGAGAGGGAAAGGCTTCCCAGTACCTATGTCCAAAGCCCAAACCCAGAGCCCTCAGTGGAGTCTCTGTGGCCTCTTCGCCACCCATCCACCAAAGTAGGACTGTGGAGTTGGAAAAGCCCAGGATTCCCAGCCTTACTCTCACCCAAGTCCCAGAAAGTTGTTCAATGTCTCTGAACTTCAGTTTCCTACTGGATCAAATCATGATCATGACAGTCTTGCCCTCACACGGATCTTGAGGGGATTCAAAAAAATCAAGTGAGTAAAGCACTTTCCCCAGTGGCTGGGACACAGTAAGCACCAAATAACGGGAACATGGTTAGTAGTAGGAGTGTTTCTAGTGTTTCTTTCCAGTTTTATCTTCCATTGCTCCTTAAGACTCCAGAAAATTTGTAATATTTATGGCTTCCCAAATATACTGCATAGTTTCTCACCTCTGGGACCCAGCCCATGCCATCCTGGAATTCCATCACGTCAAGGACTGCCTTCCCAATCCTTATTTATTCATCAGTCCTGGAAGAAATGTGGACCTCCTCTAACTCCAGCAACATTAGGTCTACATCACTCTTGTGCCACTCCCCACATTACTATACAACACCTTACTTGGAGACCTATGTGCACATTTTCCCTGTCTTCATAAATTCCTAATTACTTAAGTTCAGGAGAAAGCTCTGCACATCCAACCATCCCTACTATATTGATTTACAAGTAAGTGAACAATAAGCAATTGTTTTAAAAAACCAGTGACAATAATCTCAAACAGGTCATCTAAAAGTAGGTGGTAAGCAGATACAGAGTGGAGACCTTTAATGGTCAGTGTTGAATTTCTTCCCAGGTCAAAGGCCAGCAATGTTTATATGTGGGTATGTATGTTACAGCAATAACACAAGTTGGGTCTAGGTCCTGCTGCTTTCCGCCAAGAAAGTCAATGACTGAGATGATGATTATTGCCAAGGAAGAAGGCTTTGATCGGGCGCTGAAGCTGAGGAGACTGGAGCTCAGTCTCAAATCAATCTCCCTGAATGACTAAAACTAGAGGTTTTAGGGAAGAAATGTAACAATGCAGAAAAAAAAAAAAAAAAAAAAAAAAAACATGGAACTAGAGGGGGCAAGGAAGCAATCATGATGAATGAGGGGGTCGGGCATCTAACCATCCAGATGCAACGATCTGGCAAGTTTCAGTTCTTTAATACCTTTTTTTCTTAAGAGGCCCAAATATCATTCCCAGAGGAAGGAACTCACATTAAAAAAAAAAAAAAAAAAAAAATCTAAGTTTCAAGCTTTAAGACCAAAAGGGCCAATTTCTATGTTTACCCAGAAAAACTATCTATGGGACTATGGTTGGTTTCACATACACGCACAGGCACAAATATGTTCATCCCAATATCTCAGGCAATGCAAGTGGACCATAATTAAAAATGTAATCGAATGGCATTTAAATCCATTGTCCTTGTGGCCTGGACTTCCTCCCTCCACAGCTGTGACTGTCACCATATAACTCTACTTTGTTCTCCAATTAAAATCTACATCTTTGTACTTCTGATCTCTGTGTTGTTTTGATTATGTCTTCTTCTGGTATGTCTACTACTGGTTTAGTCTTTACACCATTATTTCCATATCTTCACTCAGATCACCATTTCCAAGTGGCACTGTGATTCATTTTGCAAAGCCAGTCTTCTTACCCTCCGTCTTGTTCCCCACCCACATTGGGTTCTAAATCCACTAAATGTCCTTTTCATGGTGTCCTATGTATGCAAACAGCTTAAGTCTAAAGAGATTTTAGTTTATTTTCATTCTGCTTTCATCTTCCATCTCTCAAATAAATAAAAAGTATTTAAACAGGAAAGGGAACAGTCGGCGTGTCCTCCTCTAAATATACTTAGAGAAAGGGCACTTCTATTTCAAAATCTTTAAGGCTCTTTAGTCTACTGTACGCACTTATTAAACTGGAGGTGCTCCAGAGAGCCCAGGAAACTTAATGAACCTCCCAGACGCAAGCTGTTCATACCCTTTTGAAGTCAGTGCAAACCAACATATGGAAAATGATCATCAGCCACTTAGTCCTGATGACGGCCCCAGAGGTGGGTATACCCTCTTCAACCCAAAATTTAGGATGAAAAAGATACTTTCTGTAGAGGCAAAAAGAGACTGAGACGAACTAATTGAACTAGCATTAAAATGAAAATATACCTGGAATTCTAAAGACTCTGCTTCCAGAATCTCACTTAGCACTAACCCTGCATTATGTCCTAGGTCATGAAAGAGAATACCCCTAGAACTTGGAGACAAGCTCAAGTTCAAACTCCAAAAACGTGAGGATTTATAATCAACAAAAAAGAGAAAAAGGTTATTAAATACATTTCAAAAAGACCAAGAAGACAGAGGGAAGAACATTTCAAGGAGGAGGAAAAATGCACAGAATAATTTTTTTTAAGTCAATGTGAAAATGAGTCACAAAAGCCTAACTTCAAGTTTATGATTCGTAATCAAAATTTTCCAGATTATCATTTTCAGGTGGATCAACAGTATTTATCTCTGTTTTAAGACCACAAACGGCAGGGTGCAGTGGCTCACATCTATAATCCAAGAACTTGGGGAGGCCAAGGCAGGCGAATCACGAGGTCAGGAGTTTGAGACCAGCCTAGCCAACATAGTGAAACCCCATCTCTACTAAAAATACAAAAAATTAACTGGCGTAGTGGCAAGTGCCTATAACCCCAGCTACTTGGGAGGCTGAGGCAGGAGACTCACTTGAACCCAGGAGTCCTAGGTTGCAGTGAGCTGAGATTGCACCACTGCACTCCGGCCCAGGCAACAGAGTGAGACTCCATGTCAAAAAAAAAAAAAAAAAAGAAATAAACCACAAACAGGATCACAGTAGTGTGCCTGGTTTAAAATATCCACATCGTACATTTTAAAATAACTAAAAGAGTATAATCAGGATAAATGCTTGAGGGAATGGATACCCCATTCTCCATGATATGATTATGACACATGGCATGCCTGTATCAAAAACATCTCATGTACCCTGTAAATATGCACCTACTCTGTACTCACAAAAATTTAAAGTTAAAAAAAATTTTTAATATTCTCATTACTGTTAGAGTAAAATTAAAATTCAAAACTTTACATAGCCTGCTATACAAACCAAACCACAAATGAGAAGTCACTAAATAGAAACTCATTCATGCATTTAAGAAGCATTTATTAAGTTCCCACTCAGTGCCAGCACTGGGCTAGGCACTGGGGGTTTGAGATAAATGACACTCCCAGCCCTCAATCCTGGTCTCAGTGTGGATTGGTAACTATGCGGTGAGCGCTCCTGAAGAGCCAGCATGGGCTACGTAACCTGCATTCATGATCTTGTCTACTCTCCCGAAGAATGCCATGAGGCTGGTATTAACCTTATCCTCCTTTTACAGGTAAAGAACTCATTGAGGCAGAGCAGCTCTGTAACTGGCCTAACGTCACACAACCAGGACTTGAACTCGGACCATTTGGTTCAAGAGCCCACCTTCTGAACCATCACTCTCTCACGCCTGCACTGGAAGCAGAGCCTAGAAAGTGGATGCCCACTGCTTGGCTTATCTTCTCACAGCGGCATACCCTGGATGAGTGGTTCCAGCAGTCACAGAATGAGACACCCTCCAGGAAGGAGAAGGACGTGGCTGCCGCTCACTGCCTGCTACATGCTGAGCCACAGAGGCACCAGAATCCACACAAATGGTAAACATTCTGATCTCCAGCGGAATGAGACCTTATCACCCAGCCCTATGGTCCAGGACTAGGGCCTGGATATTCATGCCACGGCGACTGTAGAACAACCGCCTCTTAACTGTTTCAATGGCCCTGGGGTTCCCCATCCATATCCACCTCAGCAGGGGATGAGGGGGCAGGCCTGGCCACAGCCCACTGCTCCCCTGACTAGTCCTCAGGGGCAGGCAAATTAAAACCACAGCAAGTCACCACCTTGCACCTTGAAGAAACAAATTTAAAACTCTAAATTCCAAATGTTGGAAGAAAGGTGGAGAAACAGATGCTCTCATAAACCACTAATCAGAACGTAAATGGGTCGGACCACTTTATAGAGAAGTTGACAATATCTACTCAGGTTGAAAACATGCAAATCCTTTGATCAGGAATTCTACTTCAAGAATACTATTACAGAGAAAGTCCTGCTATTACGCACAAAAATTTTCACTACTGTGGCTAGCCATGGCTATCTAAATATCTTGTTAAGAGAAGAATGAGCAAACTTTAGTACATTCATACAATAGGATATTCTACAGCAGTTAAAATAAACTGTATCTATATGTGGCAATGTGGATAGAACTCAAAATTATAAGGGGGATGGAACTCAAAACTATAACGGTAAATGAAAAAAGCCAGCTGCAGAAGTATAGGCCATTTGATAGCACCTACGTTCGCTTTAAAATCCTATGCAAGGGATATAAATGCACATCAGTAGTAAAAGATCGAAAACAGAGAAAGAAAGTATATATGCAAATTTGAGGATAGTGATGACCTCTGGGGCAAGAGAGAGTAACGGGATGAGGCAAAATCTTTGACACTATCTGTAATACATTTTTCTTTTTTTGGTGAGGAACAGAGTCTCGCTCTGTCACCCAAGCTGGAGTAGAGTGGCGAAATCTCAGCTCACTGCAACCTCCGCCTCCTGGGTTCAAGCAGTTCTCCTGCCCCAGCCACCCAAGTAGCTACAGAGACTACAGTTGTGCCCCACCACACTGGGCTAATATTTTTCTGCCTATTTTTAGTAGAGATGGGTTTCATGTTGGCCAGGCTAGTTTAGAACTCCTGGCCTCAAGTGATTCACCTGCCTCAGGCTCCCAAACTGTTGGGATTACATGCATGAGCCACCACGGACCCATCCATATTTTTCTTCTAAAAGGAAAGCCTGAATTATAATGACATATATTAAAAATCTGATAAATCTATGTGATAGGTACACTAGTGCTTGTTATATTATTCTCAGACCTTTTATGCTATTTGGAAGATTCCAAAATTTACAGTAATTAAAAATGTTTTAATTTATTAGTTTAATTATAATTTTTAATATTTAAGATATTAAATACTGTATTTAATATATTAAAGCACCCAAGTTACTCTTATAATCATCTAGGCTTAATAACCATTCAAGTATAGGGAACAAGCATAAATAAATTGCAATACCATGTGCTAAGTTCAACATGAACAAATACAAATTAGAGGCGGCCATTAAGAAGTCAGAGATTAATTCTCTGATTGGGAGTTGAAAATGGGAGGACACTTTTCTAGAGAAGGAGACTCACTAGCCAGGCTTCAAAGGGTGAACAGCAGGAAACTTTCTGTGAGACGCCGTCTGCAAACACATATCCTTAATTATTAGTAAGACCAGAGAGCAAACAAGAGCACACACTGCATAGGGCTGCGCTGAGCTGTAGGGAAAGGTGTGAGCTGGAAGACAGCATTCCTTCTCCATCAAGCCGACCAGAATCATGTGCTAAAAAAGCCAACAAGAACCAGGGATCACTATGGTACTGACAGTATCTTGATCTGTGCCAGTTCAGCCCTGTGTCAAGGCCTGGGTACCCGGAGGCCCAACACTGCTGGAAGGGGCAGGGGATGGAGGGTCCAGTAACGGCAGATTGTTCTTGAAAAGTGTCCAGGAGGGTCTGCAAACTAGACGAGAGGAGCTCACACATGCGCATGTGAATCAAGGTCTGGGGTGGTTGTTACCGTGTACTCATGTACTATGGTTTTCAGCCTTTTGTCCACCCCCTACGTAACACTCTCCATCAGTCTCAGTGAGGGAGGGGAGGGTGGCTTCCTCTTCCCCAACCGTTGACTATCACTACTGTAAAATGTAGGGGGTAGTTAAGTGAAAGCAAGAGGTGGACTGAAGAAGTTGGAAGAAAAGAAGGTCCAAGGCTGGGCAACAACAGGCTTCGAAACAAAAAGAAATAGTAACACCCATGACCAGACCAGGCACCCAGGAGTCCCAGCGGAGCCTATGGGAAGAGTGGGGCCCTCAAGAATTGACATACACCAAACTTCGAGGTGACTGACACCAGGTCTCTAGCTTTTAGTGAGTAGGGACTACTATGGCCAGATTGGACTAAATGTAGAAAAATAAAGAAATGACGTGCTGAGCACCAAGCACCATGGGGCAATCTTACCTCACACATATACACACTACGAATTTGAATCATCTGTTACATAAGAATTTTCTTTCCATGGAAGAATCATTCTACAGCAGCGCTGCTCACTAGAACTTTCCGCAATGACAGAAATGCTGTACATCTGTGCTATCTAATAGGGTTCCACCAGCCACATGGAGCTACTGAGCATTTGAAAATAAGCTGGGTGCGACTAAGAAACTGAATTTTTAAATTTTATTTAAACTTAACTAATTTAAGTTTAAGTAGCCCCACATGGCTAGTGGCCACCTTACTGGAGAACACAGGTCAGGTCAGTGACACCTCCTAACTGGCTGCATAATATTTTAGTATACTGACATGATAATTCTCCCCTACTAGTGAGCATTTTGTTAGTCTCCAGTGTTTCTCCACTATAAACGATACTGTCACAAACACAGGTATCCTCATTGCTAAACTTTTGTATACATTGCAAACTATTTCATTGGGTTAAAGTACTAGAAATGGAATTGTGGAGTCAATGAGAAATTTTTGTTTTTAGGGCTTTTTCTACACATAGAATCACCCACTTAAAATAACACAGATGTGTACAGCATTTCACTTTTTTCTTCTCTTCTTTTTTTTTTTTTTTTTTTTGAGACCAGGTGTCACTCTGTCACCCAGGCTGGAGTGCAATGGTGCAATCTCAGCTCAATGCAACCTCTGTCTCCTGGGTTCAACCAATTCTCCTGTCTCAGCCTCCCAAGTAACTGAGACTACAGGTACACACCACTGCACCTGGCTAATTTTGTATTTTTAATAGAGACGGGGTTTCACCACGTTGCCCAGACTGGTCTCAAACTCCTGAGCTCAAGTGATCCACCTGCCTCAGCCTCTCAAAGTGCTGGGATTACAGGTGTGAGCCACCGCGCCCAGCCCAGGTTACTTTTTAACTAGCTGTTTTTACATACCACATGATTCTAACTGGATTCTAAAGGCTGTCAGGTAAAAGCAGAGGGGCCAGGTAATATCATCTCCTAAGTATAGACAAGGATACAAGCTGTGAGGCAGCATGTTGCTGGCTTGGGTGGGTCAGATGATTTTTACAGCCGACATCAATACACAGAATACGCCCAGCATTCTGTGATGGGACACTCCTTGTACTCATAGATAGTGGAACACAGGAAAATGCTTATGCTATATTCATGAGTGAAAAGGGCAGGACATGAAATTGCATTCTATGTATGAACAAAACTATATAAAATCAAAAATAAACCAATGTGTTAAAAATATTTAGGTGAGGCCGGGCGCAGTGGCTCACGCCTGTAATCCCAGCACTTTGGGAGGCCAAGGCAGGCAGACCACAAGGTCAAGAAATCGAGACCATCCTGACCAACATGGTAAAATCCCGTCTCTACTAAAAACACAAAAAAATTAGCTGGGCGTGGTGGCACGCGCCTGTGGTCCCAGCTACTTAGGAGGCTGAGGCAGAAGATTTGCTTGAACCCAGGAGGTGGAGGTTGCAGTGAGCTGAGATTGTGCCGCTGTGCTTCAGCCTGGTGACAGAGCAAGACTCCATCTCAAAAAAAAAAAACCTTAGGTGATACACTGTATGTTATGTGTTTCTACCTTTTGTCCAGGTTTCTATAATAAATCTATTACTAATCAATAACATTTAGTGAACAATTATACATAAAGTTAAGTGCTTTACATGCATTATCTTATTTAAAATATTTCTACATGGTAAGGACTATTATTATATCTATTAATAGAGGAAGATGTGATGGACTGAAAAAGTGTAAGAGAGTTAGCCAAGGTCAAGGCAAGGAGCTGGAATCTGAACCCAGACTGACTCACTCTAAAGCCTGTATTCTTAGTCACTATATCAATGCCTCTCAAAACTTTAATATGCACACATGTCACTTGGGGATCTTATTAAAATGCAGATTCTGATTTGGGTGATGCTGATGCTGTTGGTCTGTCGACCACACTAGGAGTAGCAAAGCTCTACAAAATAATCCATATGGTATAATCTGAAAAGAGAAAATACACTATACTTAACCAGGAAAATGTTTTCTAATAATTTTTTTGAATGTTATTTTTAGAGATGAGGTCTTGCTATGTTGCCCAGGCTGGCCTCCACTTCTGCCCTCAAGCAATCCTCCTGTCTCAGTCTCCCGAGTAGCTGGAATTATAGGCATGAGCCACCATGCCCAGCTCTGTTATCGAATAATTTAAATACTGTGAATGCTTAATAATATATAATACCAAAAATACACTTTCTTCAGTTTCTCAGTAAACTTCAAGTCCTCTTTCCATCCATATGAGAGGCCCTAAGCTGCTCTTGTAAATTCCCACCAGCAGACACCCATTGGGTAGTCACTGGTGTCAGACTCACTAAGCCCTACTCAAAGTTAATCAACCTTCTCATCTCATTAGCAGGAATGATTTTATCCCCATAGCTTCCATTAGTGAGCACTTCTGCAGATCCAGGGAGCAGGTGTGTAGAGGAAAGGACCCTGGGGGCTCCCCAGGGAACTGGTGAGACCCACCCAGGAACTGGTCAGTCCCACCCACCAAGCCCACTGCACACACCACCCAGTCCTCAGCACCGGATAAGCACTTCCCCATTCCCATAGATTTTACTTAAAAACAACAGAACTATGTGTTCTCTAAATATTTTAACCTTCCAAAATTTGGCAAGCACTAGCTAATTTTATACTTGAAGAATCTTAAACACCCTTTCATTATGTTCCTAATTCTTCATGTCTTTTTATGTGAGTATGATCAGATATTTGTTGTTTAATGAACCTTTTGCCATTTGTTGTAACCCTGTTTATTTCAATGCTCAATGGTATGAAATTACTTATCTGATACCATAAAAGTAGTCTTTACATAATGAATTTTATTTCCTTAAATTTTCACTCTATTTATATCTCCTGACTTTTATTACATGTCCTAAAATGAGCAAATAGGTGATTTCTACTTTTTATTTTTTTTTTTTTTTTGAGACAGAGTCTTGCTCTGTCGCCCAGGCTGGAGTACAATGGCACGATCTCGGCTCGCTGCAACCTCTTCCTCCCAGGTTCAAGTGATTCTCCTGCCTCAGCCTCCTGAGTAGCTGGGACTACAGGTGCACACCTCCATGCCCAGCTAATTTTTTTGTATTTTTAGTAGAGACGAGGTTTTGCCATGTTGCCCAGGCTGTCTCAAACTCCTGAGCTCAGGTGATCCGCCTGCATCAACCTCCCAAATGCTAGGATTACAGGCGTGAGCCACCATGCCTTACCAGTGATTTCTTTTAATTAGAGTTAGTAACATGTTGCTTTACATTTAGTCTTTACTTGATGTATTTATACCTATAGTCTTCCATTTTCCTTTAATGTTATATTTACTGGTGTGCTTCCTTCCTGGAATCATTTGCATGGTTTGACCAGAAAACTTTTATTTTCTTTTAAACTAGACCAACTCTTCCTTATTATTTAATGTGTTTAATGCTGGTTTGTTGGTGGTGGTGGCGGGGGGGTGGAGGGGGTGGGGGGGGCGGCTGGTGGTGGTGTTTGAGAGAGTCTCATTCTGTCACCCAGTCTGGAGTGCAGTGGCATGATCTTGGCTCACTGCAACATCCACCCCCCCAAGTTCAAGCAAATCTCATGCCTCAGCCTCCCAAGTAGCTGGGATTACAGGCATGTGCCACCATGCCCGGCTACTTTTTATATTTTTAGTATAGACAGAGTTTTACCATGTTGGCCAGGCTGGTCTCGAAGCCCTGCCCTCAAGTGATCCCCATGCCTCAGCCTCCCAACGTGCTGAGATTACAGATGTGAGCCTCCGCACCCAGCCAAATACTGACATTTTATAAAACAGACCTGCTTTCATTTCCTTCCTCTTGGTGACCTCTCCTACTTGTTAAGTAAACTATGTAAACTCCCTTCAAATGGAATTAAGATGCATAGCAGTTTTCATTAGCCTGTCAGAAACCCTTTTGATATGTCACATGCTAGTCTCATAATGTATCTAATTCATCACTTGATTTAAAATTGCTATAATCCATTGCCCTCTCAAAGGCCTCTTTCTCTTTGTCTTTTTAAGCAAAAGGAGTCTCTTGTAAAGCTCTTTCCAAGTCTTTGAAGATCAGTGAGACTGTTCTAAACTCTAGAGAGAGAGAGAAACAATTTTCACCAAAGGGTAAAGTTAGCTTGGCCAGGTAAATTTCATTCACCATGGCTTAGTCTGACTCCCAACTTGATCTCCTTTTCAAAGTCACAGTCATGACTTTAGTGATCCCCTCCATTCCCTCTTGTAGGTAACTTAGAGGAAACCCTACTGTGTCCCTGACACTATGCCAAGCATGGAATCAGTTTCTGGAGTATAACAGCAAATAAGATAAACATCAAAAACGCAATAGACCCCATCCCACCTCTTGGAGCTTTAGTCACACAAGAAAACAGAAGAATTCTTTTTTTCTGTTCAGGATTGTTACCAAGTCACATTTTATGGATACTTTCAAAAGATGCTGATGTTGCCCTTCAATTCTGAGCAGGGTTCCTTTCTCTGAATATATATATTCACATTTTTTATCATCTCTGATTGTTCTGGTATGTTTATTATTCAAAAACTGAACCTTATATTTTTGATATGTTAGCTTTTCTTGTATTATCATTATCACTTACTTGAAAAACATAAATGAACTCTGGGTATGCTGACTCTTTACCCTACGGTATCACCACTGCCCTTCATAGGATCCACCAATGTTTATTGTTTACTATAACATTTACAAGATTAGTTCTATCTTTCATTAATACCAAATATTCTTAATGTAAAAGTCATTCTTTTCAACTTTATCTCTTTTATAGTAGTAAGGATCAACTCATTTCAGTCCTGCTGTTCCCCAGGTTCCTGCCAGCTGGGCTCACTTGCCAGTATCATATTTTTTAATCAAACTTATGTCAATGTTTTTATCAATCAGTTTTTGAAATACCTTATTTGTTCTGTTCTGGTTTCTCTTAGCATTAACTAATTTTTACAGCTTTAACTCTGATGAACTACCCTGTGTTGCTAACCACTCTTCCCTTCCCCAAACTCCCCCTATTTTTATAATTTAAAAAAAACAAGTTAAATTTAGAACTTTCCAAATCAATCAAGAGCCTTTTTTGAACTGACTATGGAACTATAAGTGTGACCAGGGCTCCTTTTTCAGCCATGTCCAATTAGCTTAACGACGCCTGGAGAACACTGCTCTGATTCAAGGCTAAAGCTGAAGGAAAATGTTCCAGCAATGCCATCAAAGAGGACACACTTCTGACATTCCACAAGCCAAACTCACTGGGCTTTATAATAATGAGAAGGGATTTTTAATGCAATAAAATTAAACACCCCTTATGCTTTCATTTCTCTATGCCAACAAACACATAAGTGTCCCACTGCCACCTGGAACACTGGCACCTTGGGTTTGCAAGTCTTTTAAATCAAGTTATTCATAAATTTCACATGCTAGCAGCACCCAGATGCCCAAGTCCTGTTCCAGAGTAAGCTAAAGGGCCTGCCCTCCCTCCTTGTGGCCACTCTCCAGGACAGAGACAACACCGTCTACACACTGAGCTATTTGTCTGTTAAAAATCACAGTTGGATTTGGGTACCAGCGAACTCACCCAATTTATCACCAGTCTCTATATATTACAATGACTCATTAAAAGGAGAGTCTGGTTCTCAGGTCTCTGGAAAGAGCTTGGGAGTGAGTTTAAAATCCTGGGCTTCACTCTGCTCTGCATGTAGTTGTTAACACTTTACAGGCCTGTGGCATTACTTTCTCACAAGGCACCACTGCCTACTTTCTCACAAGAGCCCCTTAGTTTGAAGCGACAAGATGGGGTCAATTATTACTAGTTTCTTTCTTGAGTGACACATTAAAATTTCAGCTTCCACAATAAAGAACATCAATCTCTAGTTCAGGAAATAAGTTTAAGCTCAGGGTCAGAAAGTACTTTTAAAAATACTTTCTTTTTTGATATGAGGCATTATCATTGGTACTATAGCTTTCTCTAGAAAATCGATTTCCGGACTTTTTGAACAGTGGGCCCTTCTACTTGGCACCCAGCACTATTTGAGGGAAGTGCTGGGGAAAAAGAAATTGCTTTTGGTTGGCATTCTAACAAAATATTCCCATAAGGGGGGAAAAACTGTCTCCACCATTAATATATTCAAAGGCAAGTCTCATGGTGCTGAAATAATTTGTTTATTCTTATTTTTGTTTCTTTTGAGTCTCTGCAAAAGCCAATTTAAACACCTAGACTGTTAGACTCTCCACACAGGAGAATAGCAGAACAAGAGTTTCTAGCCGCCAAAGACAGGCCATTTGAGTAAAATTAACTTCAGATGCTCCCCACTCCAATGGCTCTCTAACAAATCATTCTATCCAACATGATAAGCATGGAGTCAATACTGACATCCCTATGCGATGCAGGAATTCTCCAACACAAGGTAGATGGTGCACTTATCATCTCTGACACATACAGACTTAGATTTCTTTTCCTAACACATAAAGACTGGGATTTCTACTCCATACCTAAAGCAGCAGAGACAGTGGTTAAGAGACCAGGTCTAAGTCACGCAGACCCACGTGCCAATTCTGAAATTACCTCTCACTGGTCAAGGTTTAGGAAAGTCACTTAACCTTCTAGTTTCCTCATGTATTAAATGGCAGATCATTCTACATACCTGAATAAACTGCTCTGAAAATGAAGTAAGATCCACTGGCAGGGAAAGCATTAAATAAATTTGTAGCATGTACACATGCTGGAAAGCTGTTTTTAAAAGAATGAGTGGATATGTAAGAGCTGAAAGAAAGATGGCCAAGAAGACACATTTATTCGATAGTGTAACATCTCCAACATCAGGATGTACCTAATGCCCAACTACATCTTCTAAAAGCACAGGGTGGGCAGAAGCTGTGATTTATTGGTCACTGGCAGTGCCTGGGTAAACCTGGTCACAGCTGTTCATATATCGTCACTTCTGCCGAGTTATGTGCATGGCTGGTGCTGTAAAGGTTGAACTGACCCACGATTTAGAATGTCCTTTAAAAGATGATGTAAATACATCTGGCATTGAAATGAAAAATTATACACATTTGTGTATACACAAAGAGGTAGGGAAACAACGTGGATTTGATAATAGTGAAGCCAATATCTATCACTGCAAGAAATTACTATAATTCCATATTTTCTGGCGAAGCAAGAGCCAAGCGCTTTAAGAGGCTTAAAAGAGGAAAACACAAATAACTGAAGCTGTATCAGCTGTGCTTCTGCAACAGC
This sequence comes from Sapajus apella, assembly GCF_009761245.1. Classification (NCBI taxonomy): domain Eukaryota; kingdom Metazoa; phylum Chordata; class Mammalia; order Primates; family Cebidae; genus Sapajus; species Sapajus apella. Next base: position 26,761,962 of record NW_022436954.1, read on the forward strand.
AGCAAAAGCGGTTTCTGTTCAAGAGCCGAGCAAAGCAAGGGAAGGTGAGGGAAACTGCCAAATTGCTTGGGAATAACTGAAATGTCTCAACAACAGGAGACAGATGTGACCCATTTACATGGCTCAAAGTAGAACTGATGAAATATAGTAGTTGAGTTAAAAAGCCAGCCAAAAAACTACAGATAGAGACAAGCAGGAGCTCATTAAATTATGTCTCTGTGTGTGAGTACATGTATATAAATATAAATCCATGTTAAAGCTAAATTGATATATACCAGACAGTTCACAGTAGTTACTTAAGGGAGGGGAGAGAAATAGGAAAGGAAGATGAAAGAAGACTTTAATGTTTTATTATTGCCATTGCTTCTAATTTGTTTGAATTTCGTATCATAGCATGTACTCAGTCTGTGTATTATTTTTGCAGTGTTTTTAAATCAAGAAGTTTACAACAAAATAAGAAACATGCAGTGCTTGCTACCCTGCCAGGCAGAGTAAACCTTCAATGAACGGGAACCATTCTCACTCTTCTAGACACCACAAAAGAAAAAGTATCATAGACATTTAACATATGATCCCGTTTTCTCAAGGAGTTTTCATTCTATTAAAATTTAGAAGAGAGGTTTTATATATACAGTGTGTGTGTGTATGTATATATACATATATATGGTGTACAAACACACACATGCACATACATATATACTGTAAGGTAAAAAAGACTATTGTCCAAAAGCCACAGAAGACATTTCTAGCTCAAACCTCAGAAGCCTAGAACTAGAAATGTCTCAGAGCACCAATACACGTATACCAACATTTTATCTGGAAAGCTAAAGAAGCAAGCAAGGACACGCGTTATCACCTCTGAAACCTGTTCAAGAATGACACATTGATTAAATATCCCTGAAGATGCAGTACCCATGCTTGTCTGGGCACTGTAACATCTGCACAGTTCTGTGTTCCCATCAAGGTCCAAGATCCATCAGGACATCTCCTGTTTAGGTAACTTCAAAGACAAAGAAAATGACATCTGCACACGTGGGAAGCCAGAGCTCCTCACTAGAGAAGGCTTTTCCAAGAGGGCATGGTTTGAGATAAATGGGCCTGAACTGAGACAATGTGCACTTCTCCCCAGGAAGCCATCGCCCTCCTCTGGGTGCCACCTCGCTTCCTGTGAATTCATGCCCAGAGGAAGACAGCCGCAGATAAGTTATGTGGCTAGTCCTAAGGGAGGTGGAAGTACAATTCTCCAGGAAGGTTTGGAACAGAGCAGAGAAAAATGACAGCTGGAAGAAAAAATGTCTTAAAGGAACTGAAGTGTTATAAAGCGACACAGAGCAACAAAGAGACTTTAGAGAAAAAAGTGTAAGATGAAAACTTCTAAAAACACACACACGCACACAGCTTGCTGCTGGTAGAGACGATTTTCCCAAGCACCTGCAGAATGTCTCAAGTTGTAAAGCCTTTTGATGGCAAGGGAAAAGGAATTATGGGGAGGGAAAGGGGAGCCCCAAAGAACAATACTTACTCTGGGGAGTGGAGGAAGGGAAACTTCCAGGGTTAGGATTTCAACACAAGACTTCCAAGGCAAACTGGCAGCTTGTGCTCCTTAGGCCCTCAGGGCTGGTGAACCTCCTAGGTTTAACATTCAGGGAACCAAGTGGCTTTTGGTGTCAGTTGTCACCTGCCTGTCACCTGCTTTCTCTGCATATGTCTCTCCCCAAGGAAACCACCTATAGAAAATTCCAGAGGTTTTAACTCTGGCACAAGAGGAAGGCAAGAGGGAAAGGGTCAGTGCTGAGGGCATTTCTGGTTAAGAATGGGTTTTTCCATGGAACTGTGTGGCAACAAAACATAAAGCCAAAGCCCAACGGCCCTTGGGAGTAAGATGGCATCTTGACCCTTACATCCAGAAGACACACTTAGGAAGCACAGTAATAATGCTCGATGCATGGCAAGGATGCTTGCTCAGGCTAGACCAAGGATTCTCAAGTAGGGGCAATGTGGCAATGTCTGAAGGCATTTTTGGCTGCCACCCCTGGGAATGAAGAGGAAGCCAATACTGGCATGAAGAACTAGTTATGCTGCTGTGACCATCCTGCAATGCACAGGATAGCTCCCACAACAAAGAACTATCCAGGCCAAGGTGTCATTGGTACCTAGGCTGAGAAACTCCACCCGAGACTAAACCCATCCCTGCAACCACCTCCAAGCCCTAAGAATCATACCTCAAATAAACTTTTGCAATCTGCCTGACCACGCAGTTACTCGGTCACAAAAGTCCACGTACTATGCTAAGCTATATTAAACATCAAGCCAATGATGTGACAAGCAAATATGTCAGACCGAAAGTACCTGGCTGCTCTCCCAGCAAAGATCTTCAAGGTACTCCTTAGCATCCAAGTGGGTAGATTCTTTCACAACAACAATAGAAGAAGGCAGTTACAGAGATATGCGCATGCGTGTGCGTGCACACACACGAGCAGCCAACTTAAAAATCTCCCTGGTTGTCAGGTAGAAGCACTGGTAAAACAGCAACAATAAAATTGCATGGTTTGAACAGCCAAAGCATTTCCTAAATATTTCAAAGACAGAAAGAGGAAAAGAAGACAAACAAGAAAACCCAACAACCAAAAATAAATTAGTCCCTGGGGCAATCCTATACCTGAAAACAGCTGCATCACACCAAGGCTTGTCCATAGTGTAAAGTATCTTATTTTTTAATTCTAATATACAATAAATATATTTTAAGGGAGGGGGGATATGAATTTAGAGCTCAAAGAATGAAAACAAATCCCCATGTAACTACAATTCAGGTCAAGAAATCAAACCCTGGCTGGTACCATCTCCCCACCTAGTGTGTTCGTCACTCATCCACACACATAGCAAAATGACCAGTTATTCTGAAAAAGTTTCATCTTCACATAAGGATTGAGATGTATTTTATGTATTTACCATAAACACCAAAGTGTCCTGCAGAGAATGCTGATATCTCTGCTGAATAAATCCTGGGCAGGGACCACAAAGCGAACAGATTTGGGGAGGGGGAGCATTCATGGAAACAATCTCATGGACTGTGTCAATTCAGAAAAGCTTTGTGGAGGAAAGGCACGGAAGTATGATGCAGGAAGCCTATAAACAGAGTGGGAACAGCCTACATTGGAGACGAGGAGAAACTTCAGTCAGAATCTAGGCTTCAGCCTTTATTGTGGTACCCTGGTATTATTGATCTCTCCTGAACCGTACAATGATTTCCTGCCACATGATATCCTTGGCAAGTTTCAATGAGATCATGTGCTTAAAGTAATGAGCAAAGCATCTCACACACAGGAGATGCTTCACTAATAGTGGGTTCCCTCTCTTCCTTTTGCCCACATAAACAAGCAAGATTGTAAAGGCCAATTTTTTTAATTAAGGCAGTCTTGGCTCACTGCAACCTCAGCTTCCTAGGTTCAAGTGATTTCCCAACCTCAGACTCCAAGTAGCTGGAATTATAAGTGCGCATCACGACACCTGGCTAATTTTTGTATTTTTAGTAGAGACAAGGGTTTCACCATTTTGGCCAAGCTGGTCTCAAACTCCTGACCTCAAGTGATCCACTCACCTTGGCCTCCCAAAGTGCTGGGATGACAAGTATGAGCCACAGCGCCTGGCTTAAGGCCAATTCTTTATTATGAAATTACTTGATTATAAGTGTTCTTAAACTCCAAATTCTTTAAACTGCTTTCTAAAGGTGACAATACAGCCCACTTTCGACTTATCCTGCAGACTGGCTGAAAGATGTCTAAACCACTCTTCGGAGCCCAGAATTTATCATCCCACCCTCTCCTCCTCCTCTCTCTCTCCCTCCCCCACTTATCCCACAGTAAATGGCCTAAGTAGGCTGTCAGGAAAAAACATCTCACATCCCAGTAGGGAGCCTTAGTCGCATTTCTTTGAAGATGAAAAGCAACAAGGTGTGTTTATTTATACCCTGGTGTACAAGGCCTCTTCCAGGCTCCATCCTTCCGAGTTGAGCTGTGCTGAGCTGTGCACAGCTACTCAGCTAGTTAAAAACAATAACGCCTTCCCCTCACATCATTAAGCAGATCTTTCCAATAGAAAAGGTCAATTCTCTCACTCCTGGGAGTACACACAGGAAAAATCAAGGCTTTTCACTGATAGAGAATGTCAGGAAGTCTAAGCAAAGGTCAGTCCTAGAGGAGGTGAGAAGACGGACCATCGTCCAGCATGGTGGCCTTTAGAAATGTCTCAAGCCCTACGCACTCAAACCCATTAGATCCACCCAAATGCAGGAAAACTGGAGATCAGATGACATGACTTGGGCTGAGTCTGTCTCGCAGGATACATTAAAAAATAGTAATGCTGAAAATCAATGCTTCACTTCCCTAACACAAATAAAAACAAAGGAAGAAAAAAATACCCAAGAGGGTGTCTGACAAAGTTCCTAAATAATAAAGGCCTCCAAGCTGCTCTTGGAATATCAGTGGCCTTCTAGCCCCAGAAAGACCCAGGACTCTAACTAGGGTTCAACCTCGACCCCAAGATTCTTTCATAAACTATCAGACAGAGACAGAAACCCAAAGTCGTGGCTTGTACAGTCTCGTTTTATCAATTTCCCAGAAGAGGATAGAAGCACAGGCCATGGGATGGAAGGGTAGGGTCTCTAGTCTATGAAACCCAAACTGAACAAAACAGGCATTTCTCTTTCTTGGTTTTTGTTGTTGTTGTTCATTTGTTTGTTTGTTCTGAGACAGAGTCTGGCTCTTCTTGCCCAGGCTGGAGTGCAGTGGCATGATCTTGGCTCTCCGCAACCTCTGCCTCCTGGGTTCAAGCAATTCTCCTGCCTCAGCCTCCAGAGTAGCAGGGATTACAGGTGTGTGTCACTATACCTTGGCTAACTTTTTGTTTTGTTTTGTTTTGGTTTTTTTTTTTTTTTTTTGAGACAGAGTCTCACTCCATCACCAGGCTCCAGGCTGGAGTGCAGTGGAGCAACCTCAGCGCACTGCAACCTCTGCCTCCCAGGTTCAAGCAATTCTCCTGCCTCAGCCTCTGGAGTAGCTGGGACTACAGGCGCATGCCACTACACCCAGCTAATTTTTTTGTATTTTTAGTAGAGACAGGATTTCTCCATGTTAGTCAGGCTGGTCTTGAACTCCTGACCTATGATAATCCGCCTGCCTCAGCCACCCAAAGTGCTGGGATTACAGATGTGAGCCACCATGGCCAGCTCTACAAAACAGGCTTTTCTTATGGGCTGGGAGACCAGAGGCATCTGGTTGACATTGTAAAAATGGCCAGCCCTGTTTCTGGCAACACTTGCAATCCATGCTAAAAAGATGATGTTTAATGTAACATGAAAGATGTATACACTCCAACCTGCCTAGAGGTTTCTAAGGCAGCAACTGTAAAGGTAATTCGAAGCCCACAGATAATGGAAAATGTTGGGAACCATCTTGACCCACAGAAAACCCACAAGGGACAGTTGGGCTCTTCGTCCCCCACCTCTCTGCTCCCCACTCTAACCATTTTATTTATTTTAGCCCTATTTTAGATGTACATACACATATTAAATAGCCACTGCTGATCAGAGAGGCACAATATTAACTTTGCAACTATTTTTACAGAAATGGAAACTCAACTCAAAGCAACCCAGTACCAACTGGGAGATGCAATAAATAGCAGTTTCCATTTGGCCACAGTGGCTCTCCCAGGACACATAAAAGAGCCAGCTTCCATTCTGTCCTTCTCAGGTGCTATCAGAGGACACACCACAGCTACACAAATTGAATTTGTGAATCCAAACAGGTCTTCATGTCTGCAGACATCCTGGAAATCGACCTGCTCTAACAGCCTCCAAACAATCCACATCTGCTCCTGGCTCCCCAATGTCCTGCGGGAACTCTGTCCCCAGCTGGCCTAATAGGACATTCCCACCCAGACCTGGTTAAAAATCTACAGCAGGCCAGGCACGGAGGCTCACGCCTGTAATCCCAGCACTTTGGGAGGCTGAGGCGGGTGGATCATGAGGTCAAGAGATCGAGACCATCCTGGTCAACATGGTGAAACCCCGTCTCTACTAAAAATACAAAAAATTAGCTGGGCATAGTGGCGCGTGCCTGTAATCCCAGCTACTCAGGAGGCGGAGGCAGGAGAATTGCCTGAACCCAGGAGGCGGAGGTTGTGGTGAGCCGAGATCGTGCCGTTGCACTCCAGCCTGGGTAACAAGAGTAAAACTCCTTCTCAAGGAAAAAAAAAAAAAAAAATCTACAGCAGTCACCAGAAGGCCTCACCCCTCCCTGGAAGCCCAGCCCCTCCCTGGAAGCCCAGCAAACCCACAAGCATCTAAATGGGATGTCAGAAGCATGGAGATGACATCGTAGGCCTGAAAGCAGTAAAGGCTGCCCAGTGGGCTGTGAGGATGCCCAACACCAGGGACATCAAGGAATAGGGGAGATTTCCCTTTAACGCATTCATATCTCCAAGGGACAACTCAGTATGAAATGACCCTCAACTTAGCAAACCCACACATCACCAAAGATACCTCGGCAGGCAAGCTGCTAGAAGCCCTTGGCAAAACCGGGCATCTATTAGACATGTGGGTGGCATAAACACTAGGCAGGCAAGAGTCTACTGAAGAAAGTTCACTGGGCCCTGTCACCCACATTCTGGGCATCAGATGCCCAGAAATAAACATCAAGGGGCCAAGGGCGGGCCCAGACCAGGAGGGACAGCTGACAGCTGTGGACAGTGGGCAAGGGCAGAGGAGGAAGGGCTCCCAGGCCGGAATTTGGAGCGTTCCCACATCAGCAGAAAAGTTCCTGGGAACGGCACGCTGTCTGGAAGGGAAGGAGGCTTGCTGCAGTCCAGGCCCCGGGATGCACTCATGGTGGTGATGCCAGGTTCAAAGGACTGCCGGATGAAGCCCCATGTCCTCTCCCAGCACCCCTTGCCGGTCAGGGCACCCATGGCTGGGCAAGTGAGGGTGGTCAGACATCTTAAATGAAGCTTCCGTTCCCAGGATCAGTGAGAAAAATGAGCAATTCCCAGGTCCGGCCCTGATGCAACTCACTTTACCCAAACCAAACAGTCCCAGAGAAGAATGAAAGGAAGTGGCTTTGCTACTTCTGCGGGGCAGGTGGGGAAACTGAGGTGTGGAGTGCACGCCAGAGACTCAGAAAGAGGTCCCGAGGAAGCTAACGCAGCTGCGTGCACCCAGACATCTGCGAAGAGTGGGAAGAGGAGATTAGGGAAGAGTTCTCTCTTTTTTTTTTTTTTTTTAATCTCTAATAAACATAATAGCTCCTGTCTCTCACAGGGTTTTTTTGTTTTTTTTTTTTTAAAGAAGAAAGAAAGGAAAAAAGGAATTAAAAAAAAAAAAGAATGAAGGAGAGGAAGAAAGAGGAAGAGGGAGAGAGATCAAGGGTGTTGCTTTATTGCCCAGGCTAGAATGCAGTCTAAAAATGGGTATGTCTATAATTGTGCTTAATAATAGAGACATGAAAAAAAAATTTTTTTAATGTGAGGGAAGAAAATAACAAACAAGCAGCCAACCAATATTTCATTTAAACCTGTAAATAGATGTGATGTGGTACTGATAAGAGTGTATATTTTGTGTATTTAAAGTGGAGAGTTCTATAAATGTTAATTAAGTTTACTTGTTCTGGATCTGAGTTCAAATCCTGTATATCATTGTTAATTTTCTCTCATTGATCTAATATTAATGTTGAAGTCTCCCACTATTATTGTGTGGGAGCCTAAGTCTCTTTATAAGTCTTATATATCTGGGTATTCCTGTATTGGGTGTGTATATATTTAGGATCCTTAGCTCTTCTTGTTGCATTGATCCTTTTATCATTATGTAATATCCTTCTTTGCTTCTTTTGATCTTTGTTGCTTTAAAGCAACTCCTGCTTTTTATTTATTTATTTATTTTTGCTCTCCATTTGGTTGGTAAGTCTTTCTCCATCCCTTTGTTTTGAGTCTTTGTGTATCCTTGAGTGTGAGATGGGTCTGGATGCAGCATACCGATGGGTTTTGGCTTTTTTTTGCCTGTCTGTGTCTTTGGATTGGGGGATTCAGTCGATTTAAATTTAGAATTAATAATAACATATGTGAGTTTAATACTGCCATTTAATGTTAGCTGGCTGTTTTGCCTATTAGTTGATGTAAATTCTTGATTATGTTGATGCTCTTTACTTTTTGGTATTTTTTAGAAAGGCTGATACTGGTTGTTCCTTTGTATGTGTAGTGGTTCTTTCAGAAGCTCTTGTAAAGCTGGCCTGGTGGTGATGAAATCTCTGCGTGCTTGCTTGTTCATAAAAGATTTTATTTTTCCTTCGCTTGTGAAGCTTAGTTTGGCTGGATGCAAAATTATGGGTTGAAAGTTCTTTTCTTTAAGGATGTTAAATATTGGCCCCCACTCTCTTCTAGCTTGTAGGGTTTCTGCTGAGAGATCTGCTGTGAGTCTGATAGACTTCCCTTTATGGGTAACCTGACCTTTCTCTCTGGCTGCCCTCAGTATTTTCTCTTTCATTTCAACCCTGGTGAATCTGGCGATTATGTGCCTTGAGGTTGGTCTTCTTGAGGAATATCTTTGTGGTGTTCTCTGTATTACCTGGAGTTGAATATTGTCCTGCCTTGCTAGGTTGGGAAAGTTTTCCTGAATAATATCCTGAAGCTTATTTTCCAGCTTGGATTGATTCTCTTCGTCACATTCAGGTACACCTATCAAGCGTAGATTAGGTCTCTTCACATAGTCCCATATTTCTTGGAGACTTTGCTCGTTCCTTTTTATCCTTTTTTCTCTAATCTTGTCTTCTCGTTTTATTTCATTAATTTGGTCTTCGACTTCTGGTATCTTTTCTTCTGCTTGATCGATTTGGCTGTTAAAACTTGGGCATAGTTCGCAAAGTTCTTGTGTTGTGTTTTTCAGCTCCATTGATTCACTTATATTCCTCTCTAAATTGTGTATTCTTGTTAACATTTCGTCAAACCTTTTTTCAAAGTTCTTAGTTTCTTTGCATTGGGTTAGAACAAGTTCTTTTAATTCACAGAAGTTTCTTATCATCCACCTTTTGAAGCCTGCTTCTGTTAATGGAACACACTCGGTCTCCATCAGGCCTTGTTCCATTGCTGATGAGGAACTGTGATCCCCTGTAGAGGGAGAGGCATTCTGATTTTGGGTATTCTCAGCCTTTTTAGGCTGTTTTCTTCCCTTCATTATAAATTTATCCATCTATGGTCTTTATAATTACTGTCTTTATAATTGGGTTTCTGAGTGGACGTCCAACTTGTTGATTCCCAGCGCTAAAATCTGAACAACCCACAGCACCGGCCAAAACAGCAGCGTTAAGATTGATGGTGCTTTTCTGACTCTGCACCAAGAACCACAGCACCAAGGCAGTGCCAACTCGCCGGCCACAAGAGTCGCGCTGGCGACCCGTGGGGCTCCTCCGCTGGGAATCTCCTGGTGCTTGAGCAACAAAAATTCATCTGAAAGTGTGGCGTCCTCTCATTCTCTGCGCTTTCACTGGGAGCTACAAACCGGAGCTGCTAGTGATCAGCCAGCTTGGATCAAGGAGAGTTCTCTCCTCTCCTCTCCCACCCCCGTTTCACACACACACACACACACACACACACACACACACACACACACAGCCACACTCGAGCTACGCCCAATCAGGGCAGCCGCCTGGCTCCCCAGACCCAGGCTGCACACAGAGCCCCGCCTGCGCGCAGCACAACACGGCCCGGCGTGCACGCCCACACAATAGGACGGCGCGCACCCCGCAGCGGCCCCTCGGCAGGGTCCCGGCCAGCCCTGCGCCGGGGTCCGCCCTCCGCACACACCCACGCCCGCAGAGCGGCCCGCGCCCGGGAGGGAACATGAACGCACCCGACCGCCGCACCCTGTGCCCCGCACCTCGCGCCCCACACCCCGCGCCCCGCGGGAAGTTCGCCGGCCGCCCCCGACTCACCCGCGGCGCTGCTCAGCAGCAGGCATAGCGGCCCCAGCAGCCACATGGCGCGGCCGCCGCTCCCACTGCCCGGCGCCGTCGCTGCCCCTGCGGCCTCGGCGCTGACCCCGCCCCTCGCTGTGCCGGCCCCGCCCCCCCATCCGTCCCTCCTCCCGCCCGCCTGCCAGCCCCTGCCGGGCCGGCCCAGCTTCGCTAAGTTTTGCCAGCGCCTGGCTGCGCCTGGCCGTCCGCATCCTACCCTGTGTGTCCTGGCTCCGAGGAGCCGCTGAGCAGGGCACAGGGTCCAGCCTTTCTTTCGGTCTCTCATCGCCTCCCAGGTCTGACTGCAAGGATAGCCTAGCAGCCTGGGCTCTGTTCTCTGCCTCCTTTTGTCCCTCTCATTTCTGCCTTTGCTTCCACACCCAGAGAGGATGCAGCGCTCAGACCCAAACTTGAGTTCTTTACTCGACTACAAAAGGAGTTTACTCCAGAGAGAGAAAGAAAAAGCTAAAATAAAGGGCTAAATCTTATGAGAAAATTGTAGTATATTTTTAGTAGCAAGTGTGGAATACCAGTGCTTCTCAAACTTTAATATACATCCAGCACACTTGACGGTCTTGTTAAAATACTGACTCTGATTCAGTAGATCTGGCGTGGAGCCTGAGATTCTGCATTTTTAACAACATGGGGGCTGATTCCAAAGGGGATGATCCAGGAGTCACAGGTAAGAGCAGCTGACACCTTCCATGCACACACCTGGACCACGTGAGTCATTTCGTCTGCATAGTGTCCACCTTGACCAGTAGAACATTTGAAACCCAATTTGGGGGGGGGGAAGTAATGAAAGGCAGATACCCAAATTCAAAAATATAGCTGCACCAATGTAGTTGCTTCCAGAGAGCACTGGTGAAAAGTCCCAGAAGGACTTAGATGGTGGAAGAATGGAATGACACTTTTGTGCTCCACCCTCCCCGACCCCCCCCAACAAAAAAAGCAAAAGCAAAAGACTGATTCAAATCCTTGCCAAAACCTGAAAACAACTCAACTGCCCATCAACTGATAAATGGATCAACAGCTTAAAACTTTTGGGGGCAGTGCGACTGTTCTAATCTTGATTATCATAGTGGTTTCACAACTGTATACATTTGTCAAAACACTAGAACCTGACTGAAGGAAAGGGAAAGGCATGGGTACAGAGGCAGTTATAAAGGGGATGCCTGCATCAGATTTGGGATGCTCTGGAGACAACCTCAAGGGTGTTAAGATTCAATTACTTTACTTTGTAATTGCCTGCTGTAGTCTGGAAACATAAAGGCTAAAATGGATCAGGTCAAAATTTAAAAATACCAGTCATGGTTCAAGGTAATGAGAAAATGTGATGTGATGGAGGAAAGTTTAGCAAGTTCCATAGTTCGTAGTACATATGGAAAATATAAATAAATTATCTAAATAATTCGGCATTAGGGCTTTTATCCTGGGATCGGAGAATATTAAGGAGACTGTCCCATGGGCTTCAGGGAGTTTTAAAACCCCTAAAATTTTATGCAAACTTTCCCATGCATGTGAGTATGTGCATTGTTCCAGGTAGCTTCTTGGGAGAGGCCTCCTCCCTTTGCTAATAATACCTGAGGAGGCAAATATGCAAATAACTTCTCCTACAGCTGCTCATTTGCCTCCAAACATTAGGGTTATGGAAAGGTAATGCAACTGACCCAGCACTATAGTTCTTGTTTCATTAGGTTTCTTTGGGGCCATCAACTTCCTTACTTTCCAGGTTTGACTCTGTCTCTCTCTTTCTCTCTCTCTCATGCACACAGGCACACACGCTTTTAAATATATTAATGTCTTTGAAATCATTTGGACTAATGTAAAACCTTATTTAAGGTCAACTGTTGTTTTTATAATTATTCTAAATCACTCCCAACTTCCTCCTCACCATATAAGCTAGGCAGGAGATGAAACCATTCTTTATACTTCATCACTCCCCTCTTTCCCAGTTCTTCAGAATGCCATCAAAAGCACAAAGCATTCCATTTCCAGCTAATGTGAGAGGTTTCGGTGCTAATTGTTTAGGTCCTGTGGAGCCAATCAGTCTTTTTTAAGATTGGTTTAATAAAAATCCAAAACAAAGTACTTTAGGTCTCTTATTTACCAAGAGATTGACACTCTGACCTTGGATGCGTGCTTCTGCCGTGGCTTCACATTGCTGAAGGAGGGAAGAAAGAATGTTGTCTCTCTGTGGGCCTCCATACAATGCTCTGTAATTTGCAAACATTTTCTCATTTACTCCCCACAGCAGCCCCTGCGCAAAGTGAACTTGAGGTGTGTCTGAGATGGGCTCCTATGCTCCTTTCACTTGCTCTGTGACCTTGCGCAAGTTATTAGCCTCTCTGAGTCCTAGTTTCCTTATCTGTAAAATGGGGATTACAAGATCACCTGGATCTTAGGGTTGCTGTCCAGGATTTAAAAAGATAATGTATGTAAAGCCTCTGGCACGGTACCTTGCACATAGTAATTGCTCAAGAAACATTAGCTTTGTGTGGTTGTAGTACACACAAGACAACTGTTGCGGAAGCCAACTTCTGTGATAGCTCTCAAAGAATCTCACTTCTGCATCCATCTTTGTACAATGTCCTTCCATCCTGAATGGGGCTACCATATGTGACCAGTGGATATTGTGGAAGTGACAGCAGATAACTCCAAGGCTGAGTCAAAAAGGACACAGCAGTTTCTTCTTTGTTCTCTTTGATCACTTGTCTTGAGGGAAGCCAGCTACCATGTTGTAAGGACACTCAAGCAGCCCTATGGATATGTCTACATGCGAAGAAACTGAGCTTCCTGGCGTCTTGCCAGCCTTGGTGTGAACCATTTTGGGAGCAGATCTTCCAGCCCTAGTAAAGTCTTCAGATGACTGTACCTTTGACTAACATATGACTGAGCTCTCAGTGAGCTGGAATAGAACCCCCAGCCACCCCCAAATTCCTGATACACAGAAACTGGTAGAGACAATAAATGTTCATTGTTGTTCTAAGCCACTAACTTTCAGGATAATTCACCATGCAGTAATAGATAACTAGTATATCTGCCTTTAAGGTCATCCATAGGGTTAACTTAATGGTTTCATAGGATCTTTTAAATAAGTTAGTGCATGAGAAACACTTAGAATCTTACCTAGTACATAGTAAGCACTCAATAAATGTTAGTTTTGTTATCATAGTTTTTTTTTTTTTAATTATCAGTATCATTACCTCTCTCACAAGGCATCTAAGACACAGGGCTTTCAAACTTTCAAAAAAAATTTTAACTTGAAGAGGAGTAGAAACATGCGGCAACCGAAACGAAAGTAAAAGGAGCAGGGACACTAAAAGGACGAATGACCTACAAAAAGTTTACTGACACCCAGTCTGCCCGAGCTTCATTCACTTCATAAAAGTCAGGCAGACATAGTAGGAGACCGTCAACTCCCCCAGTTACTTCTGTGACTCATGGTTTCGATGGTTCCATATTTCTTGCTCTCTGCTGTCCCTTCCCTTCCGATTTTCATTCTCCTCTCCAATATATGAAGGAAGTAGAAATTCCTTGAGGATTCAGCCAAGGAAGGCTTACTCCACTCCAAACTATAGTGGGTGGTAGAAACTGCCTACTGAGAAGCTGCTGGTGGAAGAAGATCACTAAGTCCTCCCAAATACATCACACACACACACACACACACACACACACTTTCTACCCCCAACGTAAAAACAGGAGGCCACAAACTCAGGTAATTAAGAGAATGAGCTTTGAGGTGCCTTGATACACCTCGGCTCCTAGATCACACTACTTCCTACCTATATATAAGGCTGAGAAAGTCAGCTTATCTCTGAGTCTCAATTTCCTGTGAAATGAGGGTAAGAATTGTAACCACCTTGTAGGTTTGTTGTATGAAGCAAAAGGACTTTCTCATTCCTTTGTTTATTTGACAAACATTTATTGAGAACCAACTCTGTGCTAGACACTGCTGTGTGCTCTGGATTTCTGCGGTGAACAAAACCAATTCCCTGTCCTCAGGGAGCTCACAGGATAATTGGGATGTAGATGAGTATCAAATTAACAAACGGCCACGTCATGTAGTGGGGTCATAAGGGCATATAATATAATGGTGTATGATGTCATAAGGGCTGTGTGAAGCATTTAGCAGAGTTCCTTAATGTAGAACGCCTACATTTTCAGCTCTCATTTGTATTATAAACTTAGAACCTGCATGTGAGGGAAGAGTAAGGCAAGGAAACATAAAGGCTAAAGCTGCAGAAAAAGCCTACTGTGGCTAGGCGCATTGGCTCACACCTGTGGTCCCAGCACTGTGGGAGACCAAGGCGGGCAGATCACAAGGTCAGGAGTTTGAGACCAGCCTGGCCAACATGGTGAAAACCCGTCTCTACTAAAAATACAAAAAAAACCAATCAGCCAGTAGTGGTGGTACGTGCCTGTAATCCCAGCTACTCAGTAGGCTGAAGCAGGAGAATCGCGTGAACCCAGGAGGCAGAGGTTGCAGTGAGCTGATATTGCTCCATTGCACTCCAGCTCAGGCGATGGTGCAAGACTTCGTCTCAAAAAAAAAAAAAAAAAAGAATAGAAAAGGCCGCTGTATTGCCTGAAATCAATTTGGAAAAGAAAAAAAGAGGAAAAAAGTCTGCTGTCAGCAACCTCTAAGGCAGCTCCTAATGATCCCCATCTCCAGATATTCACACCCTTGTGCAATTCCCATCCCTTGAGTGTTGCTGAACCTAGTGGCTCAATTCTAGCAAATAGAATATGGCAAAAGCTGGGGGATGGTCTCTTCCAAGATTAATTTTCAAGAAGACTCTGGCTGCTATCCTTGGCCTCTCTCTCTCTCTCTCTCTCTCCCCCCACCCCCCTTGCTAGCTGCCATGTTGTGAACTGCCTGTGGAAAAGCTCATGTGACAGAGAACTGTAAAGGCCTTTAGTCAACAGTCAGCGAGGAATTAGGCCCTCAACCCAGCAGTTCACAAGGAACTAAATCCTACCAACAACCACAGAAGTGGCCTTGGAAGCAGATCTTCCTCAGTCATGCCTTCAGATGAAATTACAACCCTGGCCAACAGCTTGACTAAAACCTCTTGGCGGACCTTAAGGCAAAGGCACCCAGCTAAGCTGTGCCCAGATTCCCAACCCAGAAAAACTGCAAGATTGTATATGTTTGTCATTTCAAACCACTAAGCTTTGAGTTAATTTATTACTTAGCAAAAGACAACTAATACAAAGCCTCACAGCAAATATCAGGTCTGTGAATATTTAACATCATTGAATATCACTTACCAGTTACCCTGAGAAAGACAGGGACAGAAGACTGTCATGAATCAAGTGTCTGCTTCTGGCATTGTACATTTATGATCACATTTAAGTTTCAGAATAATCTCTGAGATAGACATTATTATCTCTTTTACACAGATGGGGAATGTGAGGCTCAGAGAATTAAAGACTTCCCCCAAATAATCCAGTGAATAACTGAGATTTGAAGCAGATCCTATTGATTCTAAAAGATTCCCACAATACCATACGAAATCATGCTGCCTACGACAGCAGAATAATCCCCAATATATAAAACACAAAATGTATTTGCAGCTTTGAAGATAATGTGTTCACTGGATTTGAGCTAGAAAGCTCAAGATGTTCAGCACGTCAAACAGAACTTGATTTATTTTGTAATACAATTGAACTCCTAGAAAAGTTTTCAGGATGCATCTAATTGTCGCAGCCTCCACCCACTCCCAAAACATGCTGAGCATGAGAGTTCTTTCAGCTAGAAATTAAAGTCATCCCAGAGCTGCCAAATGTATCTATATATTTTTAAATTGTCAGCCTAATCTACAGAAAAATACTGCTGGGAACCAACAGAGTTCTTGTAATTCATGTTTAATATAGTCACAAGCTTGCAGAAAAGAGAGCTGCTGACATTTATTAATGAAAATTTTGCACCATCTGAAACAATGACATTTTTACCCCTCATTTTTTAAAAGGTGCAGCTGGTTATTTACTTTAATGCCTTAGTTTTATTGTGCCCTGAATGAAGTTGTCTACCCCCTTAAAGGATGATTTCTCACATGTGACCAGATCTGAAACCAAGGAACAATGATACAAAAAAGAATTTAACTTGCAGTATAGCAAGATAAATTTTAGCCAGATTTTACCATAGTCACATTTCTTTTTCTTTCTCAATTGGAAAAAGAGGGTAGATTTATTAAATATATAAACCTATTCTTGGTCTATCAATTTGATGGGGAAAGCTGTCATTGAACTGCATAGATCTGCAGTATGCAGTACTGTAGTCATGAGCTACATCTGACATTGAGCATTTGAAATGTGGCTATCCTCAGCTGTGATATGCTCTAACAATATAATGCAAACTGGATTGCAAACACTTAATACAAAAAAGAATGTAAAAGATCTCAATAGGATTTACATTGATCACATATTGAAATATAGTATTAGAATATGTAGAATTAACTAAAATAATATTAAAATTATCACCGACTTCTTTCTGCTTTTCTTATATGACTCCTAGACAATTTTAAATTTCATTTATGGCTTCCATAGGGGGTTTGCAACATATTTCTATTAAACATAACTGATATATATATTTTATTTCCTGAATGGACCCATGACCCTTTAGAGTTTCTTGCATCATAGTTGAATGTAAGTCTTCTCGTCCATCACTGACTTAAGAAGGACTTTTGGCCAGGTGCAGTGGCTTATGCCTGTAATCCCAGCACTTTGGGAGGCCGAGGTGGGCAGACCATTTGAGCTCAGAAGTTCAAGACCAGCATGACCAACATGGAGAAACTTCGTCTCTACTAAAAACACAAAAAATTAGCCAGGCATGGTGGCACATGCCTATAATCCCAGCTACTCGGAAGGCTGAGGTAGAAGAATCTATTGAACCCGGGAGGCAGAGATTGCGGTGAGCCGAGATCATGCCATTGCATTCCAGCCTGGGCAACAACAGCAAAACTCCATCTCCAAAAAAAAAAAAAAGACTTTTATTCCCTCCCACTTTCTCCATCTGACTAATTCTGCCTCAAAACTCTCTTAACCATATAACCTAGACATCAAAGTCCATTGATATAGAAATGATATTAATGTCCTAATTTTGGCATCACAAATGCACTACAGGGTCAACAGGAAGAAGATAAATGAATTGGGAAGGTATCAGCTTTAGACAATATGAACAGTTGTCACTTGGATTCAGAAAAAACACAACACTGAGGCCGGGCACAGTGGCTCACGCCTATAATC
The DNA here is from genome assembly GCF_009761245.1 of Sapajus apella. NCBI lineage: Eukaryota > Metazoa > Chordata > Mammalia > Primates > Cebidae > Sapajus > Sapajus apella. The sequence goes on from NW_022436954.1 coordinate 26,779,208, forward strand.
CCAGCACTTTGGGAGACCAAGGCAGGTGGATCACTTGAGATCACGCATTCGAGACCAGCCTGGCCAACATGGTGAAATCCCTCTCTCTACTAAAAATACAAAAATTAGCTGGGCATGGTGGAACACACCTGTGATCCCAGGTACTTGTGGCTGAGGCATGAGAATCACTTGAACCCAAGGAGGAGGAGGTTGCAGTGAACCAAGATCACGCCACTACACTCGTGCCTGGGCAACAGAGAGAGACTCTGTCTCAAAAAACCAACAAACAAAAACACAGAAGAAAACACAACACTGAATAAGATCTCTGTTTGCAGTGGGAAAATTTATACAGTAATTAACTGACAAATCAGAAGTCACAGGAGCTATCCAGTCAGTGACAAATGTGAGAAAATGATTCCCGCATGCCTAGGTCTGACTACCTTCCCTAAGCAACAAACTCTCTTTCACAGGCAAACAGGTAGGCAGCTGATTTTAATAAGAGCGCGCATAAAAACCATCTGGAAGGTAAATAGATTTACATTTTTAATCTGACGTTATTGGAACGTTTTTCCTGCACAGTGAAAACTCCACCTTAATAATTTAAATTGTTTTTCTCGGTGTACCTCAGCCTACTTCTTTTAAACACCTCTTCATTTTAAGTTAGGTTCTTTGGGCTTGATTGATTTTAGTGTTTAAAAGCTTAATTTCAGGCACTGTTGGGTTGCTAACCTGAGACTGCTGTGTGGGTTTGTAGTTCAACTTGGGCGGGGGAGGGGGTGTGGCAGGGGTGATGGGTTTTGCTGAGCTTTCAGTGAATTCCCACACTCACCTGGAAGGGAGTGAACAAAAGGGACAGGGAAGGGAAATTATCCTACAGCTTTCAGGGCCCTGCAACATATACATAATAAAAACGCAGAATAATAGGTATCATTTGCTTTTGTGAGGCATTGATAGCGGTTCCTTAAAAATAGCTAGTGCTCTCTTGTCGTCCAAGCTAGAAATGTGGGTAGAAGCCTAAAGCCCTCACTTTGCTTGACTCCCCTGCTTCATCAGTCACCAAGATTTGTAGTCCCAGGTTAGCATGTTTAATGCCTTTAAATCCAAGTCACCCCTCTCCCTCTCCCTCCCTCTTTCCGTTCCTTAGTTCACACCTCCATGTATCTGTGCTTGAGTTACTTCAGCCGCCTCCTTACTGGCCTTTTCAGGTCTTGTCTTGTTCCTGTTCAATTTGCTTAAAAGCTCCATGACTCCCTGTTGCTGATAGGACAAGCTCAGGCTCCTTAGCCGAGTATATCCTTTATGATCTGCTGCTGAGGCTGATGACCATGGGGTGGGAGGCAGAGAAAAGGATGAAGAGTAAGACCAGAGGGTTGGGCAGGAAACTTTTAGGGATGTAAAGAAGTTTAGTCATTATCCTGTGAGCAACGCGAAATCACAAATGCTCAGGGTTTTTTTCTGTTGTTGTTTTGAAACAGAGATTTTGCTCTTGTCGTGCAGGCTGGAGTGCAATGGTATGATCTCAGCTCACTGCAACCTCCACCTCCTAGGTTCAAGTGATTCTCCTGCCCCAGCCTCCCGAGAACTGGGATTACAAGCGTGTGCCACCATGCCCAGCTAATTTTTGTATTTTTAGTAAAGATGTGATTTTACCACGTTGGCCAGGCTGGTCTCAAACTCCTGACCTCTGGTGATTCACCCACCTCAGCCTCCTAAAATGCTGGGATTACAGGGGAAAGCCACCGTGCCTGGCTACAAATTGTCAGTTTTAAGCAGGGGGATGGCATGAACAGATTTGCGTAGTGTTTAAAAGCAAGGGTTCTGGAATCCAATCTAAATTCAGATCTGACCATGCCACCTAGTTGTATGTCCTTGGGCAACTTACTGAAGCTTTCTGGACCAGTTTCTCTGATTATAAAATGACAGTTAAAACCGCTGTGAGATAGGCACACTTTATGAGCACTAAATGAGGTCATGCTTTGCATACTACTTGGCACACAGTAATCATCCCACTATTTTGTTTTTTATTTCCACAGTTTTGGGGGGAACAGGTGTTATTTGGCTACATAAATAAGTTTAGTGGTAATTTCTGAGATGTTGGTGAACTCATCACCTGGGCAGTATACACTGTTCCCAATTTGCAGTCTTTTATCCTTCACCCCCTCCCACCCTTTCCCCTGAATCCCTAAGTTCTTTGTATCATTCTTATGACTTTGCAACCTCATAGCTTAGCTCCCACTTATGAGTGAGAACATACAATGTTTGGTTTTCCATTCCTGAGTTACCTCACTTAGAATAATGATCTCAATTCCATCCAGGGTTATTCCAGGGTTATTGGGGAATGTATCATTCTCATTCCAGGGTTACTGGGGCATGTTTCACCAGGTTGCTGTGAATGCCATTATTTCTTTCCTTTTTACGGCTGAGCAGTATTTCATGGTATACACACACCACCATTTCTTTATCTAGTCATTGATTGATGTGCATTTGGACTGGTTCCATATTTTTGCAATTGTGAATTGTAAGCACCCCACTAATTTTAATTATCATTATTATTAATAATTCCTACTCTTTCTATGCTTTTTCTAACAAGCCCTCAAGACGGGTCAGCCCTGTTCCCATGTGCTTTTATAACACCTTGCATTTATCCCTGTTTGCAGGACTTCTGAGTCTGTCTCTTAATTGACCATGAATGTGTTATTTCCCCCATCAATCCATAGCTCCCTACAGTCAGGAACTATGGCTGATGCGTGGTAATGAATGACTACCTGAGATTGCTTTGTACTTCGATTCACAGTATCTCTTTTGTTCTCTCCTATCGCCACTTTACAGTTGTGATAACAAAGGCTCAGAGAAGTCAAGTTTTAAGCCCCAAGTCCTTCAGTGAAGGAGCATCAGAACGGCAACTCATCTCAGTCCTGTGGATTGCACCATGGCCTGGAGGGAAAAGTTCAGGGCAATATTACCCTCCACAAACAACCTCCTGAGAGCAGGGCGAGTGTTTTCACAAAGCTTCATGGAATGTCAAAGTGCAGAAATAAAACACTTCAGCTGGAAAAATAACACATCGCCAGAAATCAACCCCAATCCTACCAAAAATAATAATGCCAGGAAACGGAGCTACATACACAAAAGGGAATGTGCACCAGGATACACGTAAAAAGTCACCTTGGCAAAGCTGATATCCTCCTGGCCAAGCCAGAGGAGTGATTCAGTTTAAGAGAGAATTGGAAGGAGGACATGTGCCCTTGCTAGTCCATCTGAAGAAGTGTGCCAACCCACCCTGCAATGTTCAAGTCCCTGCCTTATAATCATAAGCCTGATCATAGCAAAAATGTGGAGTGGTTACAATGAAAATTTCCAAGGTAGAAAAAGATCAGTTCTTGGTAATACTAGAAGCTGGTTGCATAGGCCAGTGGCTCAAATCTCACAGTGCAGGGCCAAAGAAGCCAAAGTTGAGGTTGATACTGGTACGGGCCAGTTGGCTTTGCACTGAGGAGGAAAAAATTCTATGGTCAACGTTCATCCCACTCAGTCATCTTGCCAATGTTGGTGTTTGGGGTCAAAAATGGATTGGGGAAGAGTGTGGAGGACCTGATGCCAGTGTTGACAGGCAGGGCTGACATTCAGACAGAGTACACCAACACAGACAGCCAACTGTCGAGTAATAAAACACCTCTGCACTAGTTGGGGGCTGATCCCCCTGGGTGCGTCCCATATCACCCCAAGTGCCTCTGGATTAAAGCCTCATGCAACTAGTTGATGGCCCATCTTTTGAATATCATTTCTGATTACAACTACTAGGAAATAGCAAATAACTACCATTCATTCACTATTCATTTGCTCAATTCTTTGGGGAGGGGCATGCATGCTACTTTTTTACATTGATACATAACATTTTACATATGCATGGGATACATGTGATATTTTGTTACGTGCATGGAATGTATAATGATGAAGTCAGGGTTATTGGGGCATGTATCACCTTGAGTATCTATCATTTCTATGTACTGGGAACAGTTCAAGTCCTCTCTTCTAGCTACGTTGAAATATATAATACACTGTCCTTAACTACAATCACCCTGATGCAGGGCAGATGAGCCCCAAAGTGGGGCTTAGCCCTTGAGGGTTCTTGGTTTGCCCAGGAAAAAATTCAAGAGCAAGCCAGGGGTAGAAGAAAAGAGTTTTATCAATGCAGCAATGTTATAGTGCCGGTGGTGTGACTGCTCCTGCAGAACAGAGCTTCTCTGTACGCAGAGTAGCAGCTCAGGGCAGTTCTGCAGTCACATTTATAACTATTTTTAATAACATGAGATTAAAGAACAATTTATGCAGAAATTTCTAGGGAAGGGGTAGTAGATTTTGGGTCATTGGGTCATTGCCACAGAACGGGGCAATAACTCCCGGTGTTTCCATGGTGATGGTAAACTGACCTGGCACACTGGTGGGTGTGTCTGATTGGAAAGCTGCCCCAACCCTGGCCCTGTATTAGCTAGTCCCCAATCTGGTCTGGTGTCCGAGCCCCGCCTCTGGAGTTGAGTCCCACCTCCTACTGCAACCCTACTCTGCTATCCATTATTAGAACTGCAATCCCAGCACTTTGGGAAGCCAAGATAGCATGAATTATTTTTCTCGTTTTCAGAAGAAGAATCTACACCTTATTAAAAGTTGCAGTTAGGAAATAGCTGACAATTCAAACTGTGTTGTCCAAATCCTTAATCTTAATCTAAGCTTTAAACCATGTTAAAATGTCGCCTATACTGAAACTTCAGAAAGAAAGCAAACCAAATAAAACAACTATTTGGGGATGGGGTGAGAGTGAGGCAGAAACAATATTAGGGAATTTTTATACACTCACACATCCTCTTTGTGGAAATATAGAAAGACAGGAAAACGTCTTGTAATGTCTTAAGGAGACAGAATTATGAACAGTTTCCTATCCCAAAACTCTCAAATATACATAAAATTTTGAAAGCACATGTGTTATCCATTATTCCAAGGAAAACCCAACACATATTGAGGCCACTGATGCTTCATGCCACAGCTCCAGGAAGGCTGAGGACCAAATATTTAGCATAATTCTTCATACTGTGATTCTTCTTGGCTTGGATTTTCAAGAAATTGAGAACATTGCTTTCTCTGAAGCAAAATAAAACTGTTTTGGATAAAGTTAAAGACAGATGACATTTAGAGTGATAAGCAGAGCTGATATATCCATGTTCAGCCAGTACTATCTACATTCAGAGTGAATGAGAACCAAAAATTTGGAATGGTTTTATTAACAACTCATCACACTATGAGAGCGTGGGGTAATATTTTGTATGTGATATACCAACTGTCTACAGAGCTAAGCAAACCCAGAGATCACAGACTTTAGTCTCCTGTCTAAGTTCCAAGTAAATGGTCTTTAGGGAGACACCAAAAATAATGGCTGAGAAAATGACATGGTTCCTCTCATCAGAGCTCTTTTGGCTCCCTCTGATCATTGCTGCTCCCTGTTCTCACCATCACTTTGATTTCACTGGATGACTCCATAAGTGAAGTTGGAGCTTGTGAGTCATGACTGAGACTGACTTGGTTGCTTGCATTTTCTGCCTCTGAGTCCTCCTGTTCATGTTTTCTCAAGCTTGGTGTCTGTCCTACTTTAAATAAGAGGACAATGGGGCAGCTGACATATTTCCTGCAGAGACTGTGCCGCTTCTTGGTAAATCACAATCAGAAAGCTTCTGCCCATACTTTCTCTTCTAAGGGAAGGAAAAAACAGAGAGAACCATTAGGATATGTTTGAAAGATCTAAAATACCCAAAAAGGAAGGGCTATGTAGGGTTGTGGCAATAGAAAAGCTAGTATGGTTTACATGGTTTCCATTACATAACCCTATCAAGGCCATTACCCCATAAGATCAGTCCTGAGGGGGGGTCCAATTTAATAAATTCCAGTCTAAACAGGCAAAAAATAACTTACATGGCATTCTTAATTGGAGTCTTCCAGAAATTAAGAGGAACCTGATTTTTGAAATCTTACACATACTCAACATATTTCACAATTATTTTTCTCAGTTTTCTTACACTGCACTGTATGTAAGTAACCCCTTCTTGCAAATTCCTGGAAACATTTATTACGATCTTTTGTTCAGCAAATATTCACTTCCTTTCCCCGTCCCACTGTGGGAAGAGGAGACTTTCCAGCCCATTGATGTTGGGCTAAGCCATGTGACTTTCTTTGGCCAAAGGAGTATTAGCAGATCTAACATTGCAGAGGTCTTAAATTTGTTTATGGGTTTTGGTCTGACCTCTTATGCTCTGGTAATCTACCATGAGGATATGCCCTGGGTATTTTCTGCTCTATCCATATGTGTCCCAAACCATGCATACATGGGGCAGACATGAACCCATTCACAACTTGGATCCAGTCCAGTCAGATCCACAGCTTCATGCAGAACCACCCAGCTGAGCCCAGCCCAGCCACAGTCAGTCTAACTGTAGCCAACTGTAGACCCATGTGCAAGAGAATAAACGTTTGTTGTTAGCCACTGGGTTTTGGGTGGTCTGTCAATGGTCAGTGTGTCTCTCTGTTCTTCTCCTCTCTTATTCCCCCAATTCTAATTCACAAAGCCCTGAAGTATGGCAAGCTTCTCCTTCAAAGGAGAGAGAAGGGAGAACAATATGATGAGGCAAAATCAGGATCTTCTTTAACACACATAGGGAAAAGGAAAAGGCTGGAATTATTCATGTATTGATAATTTCTAAACTGTGACACCTGTGATAATAGCTAACATTTGACAGGCTCGGTGTTAAACCCTTTATAAACTTGAACATATTTAATCCACCGGATAGCCTAAGAAGTCAGAATAAATGTCACCATTTGCTAGGAAAAAAACCCTGAGGCTTAGAGAGGTTACGTATTTTGTTAGAGGGTACCAGAGCTAGGATTTAAATACTCGGATTTAGGCAAATCCCAATAATTATTGAGCGACCTAGGCAGTCAACCAGTCTTAAAATGAAATACCATTCTTTAAGGCAACAAATTGACAAAGATTAGGAACATTCTAATACTGAATATTGGCAAGAATACCAGAGAGACATCTTATAAAATACAGGTGAGAATGTAAATTGGCGCTAACATTTTGGAAAGTAATCTGACAATATTTATCAAGAGCCTGAACATTTGCATATCCTTTGAACCAGTAATCCCACTTCTCTGATTATATTCTAAGGAACTAATCAGAGATGCAGCCGAAGTTTCAAGTACAAAATTGTTCTTCAAGACGTTGCTTATCACAGTGAAAAATTGGAATCAACCGAAATGTAAAATTGTTGCAGGATATTTAAATAATTGGTATTGCTACAGGCTGGAACAATATGCAACCATTAAAAATTGTATTTCAATGACAGGAGAAAAAGTCTTCAATAACTAAGTGAAATAAAAGCAGGATATAAAACTGAATAGAAAGTGTGACTCTGGTTTCAAGAGTGTGCTTGTTCATCTGTATATGTGTGTGATAATAAAATAGAATAATAATATTATTATTAATAAAATATAAATAATAAAATAATAATAAATAAAATAATAAATAATAAAATAAAATAATAAATAATAAAATAATATTAGCATCATGCATTATTTCTGCATGATGTTTTTTTTGTGTGTTTTTGTACCTTTTCATGATTTCTCAAGGTATTGAATAAGCAAGTGGTACTTTTGTATCTAGAAAAATATACTTAAAATGATTATTTTTAAAAATAGCAATTTTTATCCCTATACAATATAAGCACAAGGACAAGTCTTTATCTGTTTTGTTCAGTGATACATGCTCAGAATAGTGTCTGGCTCCTAGTATGTGTTCAGTAAATATTTGTTGAGTAAATGAAAGTTATACCCTGTGGTGTATGCAAATCTATTGTGTGAGTATAGGTTATCTGTGGTTTCATAAATAACCATTCTCAAAACAGCAACTATTGTAATAGGCGCATGCATTCTGTGGGCCAGGAGGTCAGACAGGACAAAGTGGGGTGCCTTATCTAGTTCCATGTTATCTGGAGCCTCAGCTGGGAAAAATGTGTGCATTAATCTGCACTTGCTGCCATAACTATATTTTTATTGATTTATTCATTTTTGTATTTTATTTAAGACAGAGTCTCACTCTGTCACCCAGGTTAGAGTATAGTGAGTGGCACTATAGTGAGTGGCTCACTGCAGCCTTGATCTCCTGGCCCCAAGTGATCCCCCCAGTGATCCCTCCGCCTCAGCCTCCCAAGTAGTTGGGACTACAGGTGCACGCCACAACACCTGGCTAATTATTATTATTATTATTTTCTGTATACGTGGGTGTCCCACTCTGTTGCCCAGGCTGCCTTGAAATCCTGGGTAGTGATTCTCTCACCTCAGGCTCCCAAAGTGCTGAGATTACAGGTGTGAGCCACCATGCCTGGCCTGGCTGCCCTAACTATGGCTGTCATAGAATGGGTGGCTTAAACAACAGAAATTTATTTTCTCACTGTTCTGGCTGCTGGGAAGTTCATGATCAAGGTGGCAGCTCATTTGGTTTCTGGCGAGGGCTGTATTTCTGACTTGCAGGGGGCCCCTTCTTACTCTGTCCTCATAGATTTGAGAGAGAAGAAGGAGTTCTCTGCTGTCTCTTCTCAGTAAAACACCGATTTTATCAGACCAGGTCCACCCTACCCGCCGTCATGGCCTCATCTAACCCTAATCATCTCTCAAAAGTTCCATCTCCAAATATCATTTTTTGGGGATTAGGGCTTTGACATATGCATTTTGAGGGTACACAAACAGCCCATAACAACTGAAATTGTTGAATAGCTGAAAGTGACTTGAAATGTTAGCAGCAGAAACAGCCTGGAGAGCCTGGGTGTGGTGGCTTACACCTGAAATCCCAACACTTTGGGAGGCCAAGGGGGATGGATCTCCTGAAGTCAGGAGTTTGAGACCAGCCTGGCCAATGTGGTGAAACCCCCTCTGTACTAAAACTGCAAAAAATTAGCCGGGCATGGTGGCAGGTGCCTGTAATCCCAGCTACTCAGGAGGCTGAGGCAGGAGAATCACTTGAACCTGGGAGGCAGAGGTTGCAGTGAGCCGAGATCACACCACTGCACTCCAACCTGGGCAACAAGAACAAAACTCTGTCTCAAGAAAGAAAAAAGAAAAGAAAAAAATTGCCTGGAGGCGTCTGCCTTCATATGCCTGGGATCTGGGACAGGATGACTCTGAGGCTGGACTCAGCTGGGACCATTGGCTGAAACATCAACACTTTCCATCCAGCCTGGACTTCACATTAGATTTTGCATGAGTCCACAATAAACCTTTGCTATGCTAAGCCACTAATACTTCGGGTTGATTGCTGCAGTGTAGCCTACCTCATCCTGGACTAACAGAATGATTTTCAAATACACAGCTATTTAATGTAATGAGATAAATCCTGTTAGCCTAGAGGCTAGCCTGAGGAATGCCTTTCCTTTCCACCATGGGCAATCTGGAAAGCTGAGCTTCGGCTCTGTGAGACACAGGAGATATGCATAACACGAACCAGGGTGCTAGCCTTGTCATGCCGTTTATAAGCAGCGTGGCCTTGGATAAATTACAGAATCTTTCTAAGCCTCAGTTGTTTCACCAGTAAAATGGGAAGATGATTATAACACTTATCTCAGGATTGTGAGAATTAAATGGGATGAGGTATCTATTATATGGCACTGGGTACAGCATAAGCACTTATTAAATATTAACTATTATATTACTTATATTATTATATAGTCCACAATCTCTTGAACTGAAGGCTAGGATGGTGTCAGCTATGCACAGTTGAAAAAAAAAAAAAAGGCGCAGTAGCTCCTGCCTGTAATCCCAGCACTTTGGGAGGCTGAGGTGGGTGGATCACAAGGTCAAGAGATCGAGACCTTCCTGGCCAACATGGTGAAACCCCATCTCTACTAAAAAAATACAAAGAATTAGCTGGTCGTGGTGGTGCACACATGTAGTCTCAGCTATTCAGGAGGCTAAGGCAGGAGAATCGCTTGAACCCGGGAGGTGGAGTTTGCAGTGAGCCAAGATCACACCACTACACTCCAGCCTGGATGACAGAGCAAGACTCCATCTCAAAACAACAACAACAACAACAAAACCAGTTGAATCAGAACATCCAGAGAGAAGATTGAGTATCTTTTGAGTTTGGTTAGGGCTGAGAGGCAAAAGGAGGCTTTTGAACTCTTAAAGCCACAAACCAGAAGTGAGGAGAAAGGCCCCCCGTTTTGATATATTAAATATCTACTTATGTATACACCACCTGGTTCCATGTAAAAAGAGAGAGGAAAGCAGATTTCATGCCATCTAATTTTCTGGCAACAAAAACAGATGCTAAAACAAGGATGGGACGTAAAATAGAAACAGAAAGTAGCTCCCAGAAAAATCTTACCACGGGAACCTCGCTGCAGACTCTAGCCGACTGTGCAAAAAGTGCAGCCGTGGTGGTTACACAACCTCGCAAGGTTGCACAATCCCCAGGTTCTTCACCGCCCAGTCACGCCATTGCCAAGGCGTGCTCCCAAGGGAGGGACTGGGAGGCATGCCGCTGGCAAAGGTGACTTGAGTAAGGTGCTGGGTGTTGTACTTAGCACTGTGCCATAGGTGCTGAGTGACCCACAGATTCAAGGTGTGGCTGCCGGGCCCCATGCTGGGGGAGGGCAGGGGGACCCTGAGAGAGAGAAGGATCCCATTTGTGTCTTTATCGCCATCACTCCAATTCAGAGGAGAGAATGTCTGAAAAAATTCTCTCTAGCTTACACTTTTTAGGCCGTTTAATTTTTTATTGTTGAGTAGGACCAATGAAACAGAGCAGTTTCCTGTTTCTTGGCCCCAACCCCGCGCCATCGCTGAGGAATTTGAGTTTAAAACTGCCGGAGAGGAACATTTAAATTCTATAAGTTAGCTTCACTAAAGATGCTTAAGCGTTTATGAAAACATTCCCATTTTACACTCAGCTTTATCAAATCTTAAAGAAAAAAAAATCCCAAACTGCCATGTGAAGCTAAGCTGGCAGAGAGAGCGATCTGCTCAGTGCAAATAGCCAACAGCTTTACAAATGAGGAATATGGAATCAGGATTAAGGGCCGCCAGATCATTTATCAGTGACAAAACAAAGATTCTTAGCCTCTAGACTCAGAGTCCACGGAGACTCTCATGGGCTACGTCGCATGACCCAGAAGCAGTGTGCAGTATTAACTCATTTATACCGACATTAATTCTGGCAGCAGGGAACCCCACTGTGCCTGCCTCGGTGCCCAGAAGAGCTATTTTAGTGTAAAACAGAACTTGGCTTCAGGGAAGTCCTGAGTTTAAATCCTGGTTTAGTTACTAACAGGCTGCTGACATTGAACAATGGAAGTTATAATTGGAAGACTTAGTTTCCTCCTTTGAACACTGGAGAGAATAATAACACGCAGGCACTCAATAAGGGATAATTTCCCTGATATCTTCACTTCTAGACAAACAGAATAAACATAATAAAACTACAGAGTGGTTGCATCAAATGTACATTTAAATAAACGTGTTTGGGCACACACTCCCATTCCCACCACGAAAAAGAGTGTGCCGAAGAAAGAAAATGAGACCCCAGTTCTTTTTTCTCCTATATCTACTTTTCTTATTTTTCTGATGATACCTGGGCCTTCTATGCCGCTGGGAGACAAAAAGGTCAGAGCCAAAAGCAAAGAGAAACTGACGACATTAATTTTGGTTCCTGATTCTGAGGGTTTAGGTTTAGAAATAATTTTGACTCTTGGCTTTATAGAAATTTCCCCTTAAGTGTTTATTTTAAAATCTGTGACTCCCCCCCCGCCGCACCCCCCAGTCCCCTTCAACAAACATACAATTCTAATTACTCTTTTAACCTCCAAGCAGCAGGGCACAGAGGAAGGAAGACTGACATTGTCTGGCTGGGGGACCACAGTCGTCTAAATTCCAAGCCCCTTCAAAGAGATTAGAGCCAAAATGGAAGTTCTTGTTCACTACAACTTATTAAAATGCTATACGTGTTTCCAGTTTTCTTCTGCCTAATTTGCATCTTTTCTGTCCTTCAAAATTAAGTGGTCACCCCAATGGATAAATATCATCTCTGAAGCGATATTCTGAGCAGTGCTTAGAGATTAGACTTTCCAAGGACGAATGCTTGATTTAATAACTATCATTGCCAACTATGCGTTATCACTATTTGCACAGTTTTACCTTTAATATGACACATTTATTTTCATGGCATTTCATTACAGTCTCCATGGACAATGGCTGGAGCAGAGAGGAATTCTCAGGTTTTTGGGTTTTTTTTGAGACCGAGTTTTGCTCTTGTTGTCCAGGCTGGAGTGCAATGGCACCATCTCTGCTCACTGCAACTTCTACCCTCTGGGTTCAAGCGATTCTCCTGCCTCAGCCTCCCAAATAGCTGGGATTACAGGCCCCTGCCACCACGCCCAGCTGATTTTTTGTATTTTTAGTAGAGATGGGGTTTCACTATATTGGTCAGGCTGGTCTTGAACTCCTGACTTCATGATACGACCACTTCAGCCTCCCAAAGTACTGGGACTACAGGCATGAGCCATGGCACCTAGCCTAGGAATTCTCAGTTTTAATGCTTGCTTAGTGATATGCTGGGTCAGCACTTTTTCTTTCTTTCTTTCTTTCTTTCTTTCTTTCTTTCTTTCTTTCTTT